>NW_027655936.1:0-129134 GCF_964235325.1 Thermobia domestica | reverse complement strand
GGTTCCAGTCAACTAGTTCTTAGTATTCAGATACAGACCACCTATCATTTACTTAAGTTTATAATAAACTAATGATATACCTATGATTGTCTTGGTTCTGTTTTCCCCATTCACCCAGTTTTTGTCTTCTAGATCCCCTCTGTTGTCTTCTAGACTACACGACTACTGAGGTTCCAGACAACTAGTTCTTAGTATTCAGATACAGACCACCTATCATTTACTTAAGTTTATAGTAAACTAATGATATACCTATGATTGTCTGGGTTTTGGTTGCCCCATCCACCCAGTTTTTGTCTTCTAGATCCCCCTCTGTTGTCTTCTAGACTTCACGACTACACAGGTTCCAGTCAACTAGTTCTTAGTACTCAGATACAGACCACCCATTATTTATATAAGTTTATAGTAAACTAATGATATACCTATGATTGTCTGGGTTCTTAATGCCCCATCAACCCAGTTATTGTCTTCTAGATCCGCCCCTGCTGTGTCCTAGACTTCACGACTTCAGCGGTTCCAGTCAACTAGTTCTTAGTACTCAGATACAGACCACCCATTATTTACTTAAGTTTATAGGAAGCTAATGGTATACCTATGATTGTCTGGGTTCTGGTTGCCCTATCCACCCAGTTTTTGTCTTCTAGATCCGCCTCTCTTGTTTCCTACACTTCACGACTACAGAGGTTCCAGTCAACTAGTTCTTAGTATTCAGATACAGACCACCTACCATTTACTTAAGTTTATAGTAAACTAATGATATACCTATGATTGTCTGGGTTCTGGTTTCCCCCATCCACCCAGTTTTTGTCTTCTAGATCCCCCTCTGTTGTCTTCTAGACTTCACGACTACAGAGGTTCCAGTCAACTAGTTCTTATTATTCAGATACAGACCACTTACCATTTACTTAAGTTTATAGTAAACTAATGATATACGTATGATTGTCTGGGTTCTGGTTGCCCCATTCACCCAGTTTTTGTCTTCTAGATCCGCCTCTCTTGTTTCCTACACTTCACGACTACAGAGGTTCTAGTAAACTAGTTCTTAGTATTCAGATACAGACCACCTACCATTTACTTAAGTTTATAGTAAACTAATGATATACCTATGATTGTCTGGGTTCTGGGTTCCCCCATCAACCCAGTTTTTGTCTTCTAGATCCCCCTCTGTTGTCTTCTAGACTTCACGACTACAGAGGTTCCAGTCAACTAGTTCTTAGTATTCAGATACAGACCACCTATCATTTACTTAAGTTTATAGTAAACTAATGATATACGTATGATTGTCTGGGTTCTGGTTGCCCCATTCACCCAGTTTTTGTCTTCTAGATCCGACTCTCTTGTTTCCTACACTTCACGACTACAGAGGTTCCAGTCAACTAGTTCTTAGTATTCAGATACAGACCACCTATCATTTACTTCAGTTTATAGTAAACTAATGATATACCTATGATTGTCTGGGTTCTGGTTTCCCCATTCACCCAGTTTTTGTCTTCTGATCCGCCTCTCTTGTTTCCTACACTTCACGACTACAGAGGTTCCAGTCAACTAGTTCTTAGTATTCAGATACAGACCACCTATCATTTACTTAAGTTTATAGTAAACTAATGATATACGTATGATTGTCTGGGTTCTGGTTGCCCCATTCACCCAGTTTTTGTCTTCTAGATCCGCCTCTCTTGTTTCCTACACTTCACGACTACAGAGGTTCCAGTCAACTAGTTCTTAGTATTCAGATACAGACCAAATACCATTTACTTAAGTTTATAGTAAACTAATGATATACGTATGATTGTCTGGGTTCTGGTTGCCCCATTCACCCAGTTTTTGTCTTCTAGATCCGCCTCTCTTGTTTCCTACACTTCACGACTACAGAGGTTCCAGTTAACTAGTTCCTAGTATTAAGATACAGACCACCTATCATTTACTTAAGTTTATAGTAAACTAATGATATACCTATGATTGTCTGGGTTCTGGTTCCCCCATTCACCCAGTTTTTGTCTTCTAGATCCCCTCTGTTGTTTCCTACACTTCACGACTACAGAGGTTCCAGTCAACTAGTTCTTAGTATTCAGATACAGACCACCTACCATTTACTTAAGTTTATAGTAAACTAATGATATACCTATGATTGTCTGGGTTCTGGTTTCCCCCATCCACCCAGTTTTTGTCTTCTAGATCCCCCTCTGTTGTCTTCTAGACTTCACGACTACAGAGGTTCCAGTCAACTAGTTCTTATTATTCAGATACAGACCACTTACCATTTACTTAAGTTTATAGTAAACTAATGATATACGTATGATTGTCTGGGTTCTGGTTGCCCCATTCACCCAGTTTTTGTCTTCTAGATCCGCCTCTCTTGTTTCCTACACTTCACGACTACAGAGGTTCTAGTAAACTAGTTCTTAGTATTCAGATACAGACCACCTACCATTTACTTAAGTTTATAGTAAACTAATGATATACCTATGATTGTCTGGGTTCTGGGTTCCCCCATCAACCCAGTTTTTGTCTTCTAGATCCCCCTCTGTTGTCTTCTAGACTTCACGACTACAGAGGTTCCAGTCAACTAGTTCTTAGTATTCAGATACAGACCACCTATCATTTACTTAAGTTTATAGTAAACTAATGATATACGTATGATTGTCTGGGTTCTGGTTGCCCCATTCACCCAGTTTTTGTCTTCTAGATCAGACTCTCTTGTTTCCTACACTTCACGACTACAGAGGTTCCAGTCAACTAGTTCTTAGTATTCAGATACAGACCACCTATCATTTACTTCAGTTTATAGTAAACTAATGATATACCTATGATTGTCTGGGTTCTGGTTTCCCCATTCACCCAGTTTTTGTCTTCTGATCCGCCTCTCTTGTTTCCTACACTTCACGACTACAGAGGTTCCAGTCAACTAGTTCTTAGTATTCAGATACAGACCACCTATCATTTACTTAAGTTTATAGTAAACTAATGATATACGTATGATTGTCTGGGTTCTGGTTGCCCCATTCACCCAGTTTTTGTCTTCTAGATCCGCCTCTCTTGTTTCCTACACTTCACGACTACAGAGGTTCCAGACAACTAGTTCTTAGTATTCAGATACAGACCAAATACCATTTACTTAAGTTTATAGTAAACTAATGATATACGTATGATTGTCTGGGTTCTGGTTGCCCCATTCACCCAGTTTTTGTCTTCTAGATCCGCCTCTCTTGTTTCCTACACTTCACGACTACAGAGGTTCCAGTTAACTAGTTCCTAGTATTCAGATACAGACCACCTACCATTTACTTAAGTTTATAGTAAACTAATGATATTCCTATGATTGTCTGGGTTCTGGTTTCCCCCATCCACCCAGTTTTTGTCTTCTAGATCCCCCTCTGTTGTCTTCTAGACTTCACGACTACAGAGGTTCCAGTCAACTAGTTCTTATTATTCAGATACAGACCACTTACCATTTACTTAAGTTTATAGTAAACTAATGATATACGTATGATTGTCTGGGTTCTGGTTGCCCCATTCACCCAGTTTTTGTCTTCTAGATCCGCCTCTCTTGTTTCCTACACTTCACGACTACAGAGGTTCTAGTAAACTAGTTCTTAGTATTCAGATACAGACCACCTACCATTTACTTAAGTTTATAGTAAACTAATGATATACCTATGATTGTCTGGGTTCTGGGTTCCCCCATCAACCCAGTTTTTGTCTTCTAGATCCCCCTCTGTTGTCTTCTAGACTTCACGACTACAGAGGTTCCAGTCAACTAGTTCTTAGTATTCAGATACAGACCACCTATCATTTACTTAAGTTTATAGTAAACTAATGATATACGTATGATTGTCTGGGTTCTGGTTGCCCCATTCACCCAGTTTTTGTCTTCTAGATCCGACTCTCTTGTTTCCTACACTTCACGACTACAGAGGTTCCAGTCAACTAGTTCTTAGTATTCAGATACAGACCACCTATCATTTACTTCAGTTTATAGTAAACTAATGATATACCTATGATTGTCTGGGTTCTGGTTTCCCCATTCACCCAGTTTTTGTCTTCTGATCCGCCTCTCTTGTTTCCTACACTTCACGACTACAGAGGTTCCAGTCAACTAGTTCTTAGTATTCAGATACAGACCACCTATCATTTACTTAAGTTTATAGTAAACTAATGATATACGTATGATTGTCTGGGTTCTGGTTGCCCCATTCACCCAGTTTTTGTCTTCTAGATCCGCCTCTCTTGTTTCCTACACTTCACGACTACAGAGGTTCCAGTCAACTAGTTCTTAGTATTCAGATACAGACCAAATACCATTTACTTAAGTTTATAGTAAACTAATGATATACGTATGATTGTCTGGGTTCTGGTTGCCCCATTCACCCAGTTTTTGTCTTCTAGATCCGCCTCTCTTGTTTCCTACACTTCACGACTACAGAGGTTCCAGTTAACTAGTTCCTAGTATTCAGATACAGACCACCTATCATTTACTTAAGTTTATAGTAAACTAATGATATACCTATGATTGTCTGGGTTCTGGTTCCCCCATTCACCCAGTTTTTGTCTTCTAGATCCCCTCTGTTGTTTCCTACACTTCACGACTACAGAGGTTCCAGTCAACTAGTTCTTAGTATTCAGATACAGACCACCTACCATTTACTTAAGTTTATAGTAAACTAATGATATACCTATGATTGTCTGGGTTCTGGTTTCCCCCATCCACCCAGTTTTTGTCTTCTAGATCCCCCTCTGTTGTCTTCTAGACTTCACGACTACAGAGGTTCCAGTCAACTAGTTCTTATTATTCAGATACAGACCACTTACCATTTACTTAAGTTTATAGTAAACTAATGATATACGTATGATTGTCTGGGTTCTGGTTGCCCCATTCACCCAGTTTTTGTCTTCTAGATCCGCGTCTCTTGTTTCCTACACTTCACGACTACAGAGGTTCTAGTAAACTAGTTCTTAGTATTCAGATACAGACCACCTACCATTTACTTAAGTTTATAGTAAACTAATGATATACCTATGATTGTCTGGGTTCTGGGTTCCCCCATCAACCCAGTTTTTGTCTTCTAGATCCCCCTCTGTTGTCTTCTAGACTTCACGACTACAGAGGTTCCAGTCAACTAGTTCTTAGTATTCAGATACAGACCACCTATCATTTACTTAAGTTTATAGTAAACTAATGATATACGTATGATTGTCTGGGTTCTGGTTGCCCCATTCACCCAGTTTTTGTCTTCTAGATCAGACTCTCTTGTTTCCTACACTTCACGACTACAGAGGTTCCAGTCAACTAGTTCTTAGTATTCAGATACAGACCACCTATCATTTACTTCAGTTTATAGTAAACTAATGATATACCTATGATTGTCTGGGTTCTGGTTTCCCCATTCACCCAGTTTTTGTCTTCTGATCCGCCTCTCTTGTTTCCTACACTTCACGACTACAGAGGTTCCAGTCAACTAGTTCTTAGTATTCAGATACAGACCACCTATCATTTACTTAAGTTTATAGTAAACTAATGATATACGTATGATTGTCTGGGTTCTGGTTGCCCCATTCACCCAGTTTTTGTCTTCTAGATCCGCCTCTCTTGTTTCCTACACTTCACGACTACAGAGGTTCCAGACAACTAGTTCTTAGTATTCAGATACAGACCAAATACCATTTACTTAAGTTTATAGTAAACTAATGATATACGTATGATTGTCTGGGTTCTGGTTGCCCCATTCACCCAGTTTTTGTCTTCTAGATCCGCCTCTCTTGTTTCCTACACTTCACGACTACAGAGGTTCCAGTTAACTAGTTCCTAGTATTCAGATACAGACCACCTATCATTTACTTAAGTTTATAGTAAACTAATGATATACCTATGATTGTCTGGGTTCTGGTTCCCCCATTCACCCAGTTTTTGTCTTCTAGATCCCCTCTGTTGTCTTCTAGACTTCACGACTTCAGAGGTTCCAATCAACTAGTTCTTAGTATTCAGATACAGACCACCTACCATTTACTTAAGTTTATAGTAAACTAATGATATACCTATGATTGTCTGGGTTCTGGTTTCCCCCATCCACCCAGTTTTTGTCTTCTAGATCCCCCTCTGTTGTCTTCTAGACTTCACGACTACATAGGTTCCAGTCAACTAGTTCTTAGTATTCAGATACAGACCACCTACCATTTACTTAAGTTTATAGTAAACTATTGATATACGTATGATTGTCTGGGTTCTGTTTGCCCCATTCACCCAGTTTTTGTCTTCTAGATCCGCCTCTCTTGTTTCCTACACTTCACGACTACAGAGGTTCCAGTCAACTAGTTCTTAGTATTCAGATACAGACCACCTACCATTTACTTAAGTTTAAAGTAAACTAATGATATACCTATGATTGTCTGGGTTCTGGTTTCCCCCATCCACTCAGTTTTTGTCTTCTAGATCCCGCTCTGTTGTCTTCTAGACTTCACGACTACATAGGTTCCAGTCAACTAGTTCTTAGTATTCAGATACAGACCACCTATCGTTTACTTAAGTTTATAGTAAACTAATGATATACGTATGATTGTCTGGGTTCTGGTTGCCCCATTCACCCAGTTTTTGTCTTCTAGATCCGCCTCTCTTGTTTCCTACACTTCACGACTACAGAGGTTCTAGTAAACTAGTTCTTAGTATTCAGATACAGACCACCTACCATTTACTTAAGTTTATAGTAAACTAATGATATACCTATGATTGTCTGGGTTCTGGGTTCCCCCATCAACCCAGTTTTTGTCTTCTAGATCCCCCTCTGTTGTCTTCTAGACTTCACGACTACAGAGGTTCCAGTCAACTAGTTCTTAGTATTCAGATACAGACCACCTACCATTTACTTAAGTTTAAAGTAAACTAATGATATACGTATGATTGTCTGGGTTCTGGTTGCCCCATTCACCCAGTTTTTGTCTTCTAGATCCGCCTCTCTTGTTTCCTACACTTCACGACTACAGAGGTTCCAGTTAACTAGTTCTTAGTACTCAGATACAGACCACCCATTATTTACTTAAGTTTATAGGAAGCTAATGGTATACCTATGATTGTCTGGGTTCTGGTTGCCCTATCCACCCAGTTTTTGTCTTCTAGATCCGCCTCTCTTGTTTCCTACACTTCACGACTACAGAGGTTCCAGTCAACTAGTTCTTAGTATTCAGATACAGACCACCTACCATTTACTTAAGTTTATAGTAAACTAATGATATACCTATGATTGTCTGGGTTCTGGGTTCCCCCATCAACCCAGTTTTTGTCTTCTAGATCCCCCTCTGTTGTCTTCTAGACTTCACGACTACAGAGGTTCCAGTCAACTAGTTCTTAGTATTCAGATACAGACCACCTATCATTTACTTAAGTTTATAGTAAACTAATGATATACGTATGATTGTCTGGGTTCTGGTTGCCCCATTCACCCAGTTTTTGTCTTCTAGATCCGACTCTCTTGTTTCCTACACTTCACGACTACAGAGGTTCCAGTCAACTAGTTCTTAGTATTCAGATACAGACCACCTATCATTTACTTCAGTTTATAGTAAACTAATGATATACCTATGATTGTCTGGGTTCTGGTTTCCCCATTCACCCAGTTTTTGTCTTCTGATCCGCCTCTCTTGTTTCCTACACTTCACGACTACAGAGGTTCCAGTCAACTAGTTCTTAGTATTCAGATACAGACCACCTATCATTTACTTAAGTTTATAGTAAACTAATGATATACGTATGATTGTCTGGGTTCTGGTTGCCCCATTCACCCAGTTTTTGTCTTCTAGATCCGCCTCTCTTGTTTCCTACACTTCACGACTACAGAGGTTCCAGTCAACTAGTTCTTAGTATTCAGATACAGACCAAATACCATTTACTTAAGTTTCATAGTAAACTAATGATATACGTATGATTGTCTGGGTTCTGGTTGCCCCATTCACCCAGTTTTTGTCTTCTAGATCCGCCTCTCTTGTTTCCTACACTTCACGACTACAGAGGTTCAAGTTAACTAGTTCCTAGTATTCAGATACAGACCACCTACCATTTACTTAAGTTTAAAGTAAACTAATGATATACCTATGATTGTCTGGGTTCTGGTTTCCCCCATCCACTCAGTTTTTGTCTTCTAGATCCCGCTCTGTTGTCTTCTAGACTTCACGACTACAGAGGTTCCAGTCAACTAGTTCTTAGTATTCAGATACAGACCTCCTACCATTTACTTAAGTTTATAGTAAACTAATGATATATCTATGATTGTCTGGGTTCTGGTTGCCCCATTCACCCAGTTTTTGTCTTCTAGATCCGCCTCTCTTGTTTCCTACACTTCACGACTACAGAGGTTCCAGACAACTAGTTCTTAGCATTCAGATACAGACCAGCTATCATTTACTTAAGTTTATAGTAAACTAATGATATACGTATGATTGTCTGGGTTCTGGTTTCCACCATCCACCCAGTTTTTGTCTTCTAGATCCCCCTCTGTTGTCTTCTAGACTTCACGACTAAAGTGGTTCCAGTCAACTAGTTCTTAGTATTCAGATACAGACCACCTACCATTTACTTAAGTTTAAAGTAAACTAATTATATACCTATGATTGTCTGGGTTCTGGTTTCCCCCTTCCACTCAGTTTTTGTCTTCTAGATCCCGCTCTGTTGTCTTCTAGACTTCACGACTACAGAGGTTCCAGTCAACTAGTTCTTAGTATTCAGATACAGACCACCTACCATTTACTTAAGTTTATAGTAAACTAATGATATACCTATGATTGTCTGGGTTCTGGTTGCCCCATTCACCCAGTTTTTGTCTTCTAGATCCGCCTCTCTTGTTTCCTACACTTCACGACTACAGAGGTTCCAGTCAACTAGTTCTTAGTATTCAGATACAGACCACCTATCATTTACTTAAGTTTATAGTAAACTAATGATATACGTATGATTGTCTGGGTTCTGGTTTCCACCATCCACCCAGTTTTTGTCTTCTAGATCCCCCTCTGTTGTCTTCTAGACTTCACGACTACAGTGGTTCCGGTCAACTAGTTCTTAGTATTCAGATACAGACCACCTATCGTTTACTTAAGTTTATAGTAAACTAATGATATACGTATGATTGTCTGGGTTCTGGTTGCCCCATTCACCCAGTTTTTGTCTTCTAGATCCGCCTCTCTTGTTTCCTACACTTCACGACTACAGAGGTTCCAGTCAACTAGTTCTTAGTATTCAGATACAGACCACCTACCATTTACTTAAGTTTATAGTAAACTAATGATATACGTATGATTGTCTGGGTTCTGGTTTCCCCATCCACCAGTTTTTGTCTTCTAGATCCCCCTCTGTTGTCTTCTAGACTTCACGACTACAGAGGTTCCAGTCAACTAGTTCTTAGTATTCAGATACAGACCACCTACCATTTACTTAAGTTTATAGTAAAATAATGATATACGTATGATTGTCTGGGTTCTGGTTTCCCCCATCCACCCAATTTTTGTCTTCTAGATCCCCCTCTGTTGTCTTCTAGACTTCACGACTACAGAGGTTCCAGTCAACTAGTTCTTAGTATTCAGATACAGACCACCTACCATTTACTTAAGTTTATAGTAAACTAATAATATACGTATGATTGTCTGGGTTCTGGTTGCCCCATTCACCCAGTTTTTGTCTTCTAGATCCGCCTCTCTTGTTTCCTACACTTCACGACTACAGAGGTTCCAGTCAACTAGTTCTTAGTATTCAGATACAGACCACCTACCATTTACTTAAGTTTATAGTAAACTAATGATATACGTATGATTGTCTGGGTTCTAGTTGCCCCATTCACCCAGTTTTTGTTTTCTAGATCCGCCTCTCTTGTTTCCTACACTTCACGACTACAGAGGTTCCAGTCAACTAGTTCTTAGTATTCAGATACAGACCACCTACCATTTACTTAAGTTTATATTAAACTAATGATATACGTATGATTGTCTGGGTTCTGGTTGCCCCATTCACCCAGTTTTTGTCTTCTAGATCCGCCTCTGTTGTCTCCTACACTTCACGACTACAGAGGTTCCAGTCAACTAGTTCTTAGTATTCAGATACAGACTACCTATCGTTTACTTAAGTTTATAATAAACTAATGATATACGTATGATTGTCTGGGTTCTTGTTGCCCCATTCACCCAGTTTTTGTCTTCTAGATCCGCCTCTCTTGTTTCCTACACTTCACGACTACAGAGGTTCCAGTCAACTAGTTCTTAGTATTCAGATACAGACCACCTATCATTTACTTAAGTTTATAGTAAACTAATGATATACCTATGATTGTTTGGGTTCTGGTTTCCCATTCACCCAGTTTTTGTCTTCTAGATCCACCTCTCTTGTTTCCTACACTTCACGACCACAGAGGTTCCAGTCAACTAGTTCTTAGTATTCAGATACAGACCAAATACCATTTATTTAAGTTTATAGTAAACTAATGATATACCTATGATTGTCTGGGTTTTGGTTGCCCCGTTCACCCAGTTTTTGTCTTCTAGATCCGCCTCTCTTGTTTCCTACACTTCACGACTACAGAGGTTCCAGTCAACTAGTTCTTAGTATTCAGATACAGACCACCTATCATTTACTTAAGTTTATAGTAAACTAATGATATACGTATGATTGTCTGGGTTCTGTTTTCCCCATTCACCCAGTTTTTGTCTTCTAAATCCCCTCTGTTGTCTGCTAGACTTCACGACTACAGAGGTTCCAGACAACTAGTTCTTAGTATTCAGATACAGACCACCTACCATTTACTTAAGTTTATAGTAAACTAATGATATACCTATGATTGTCTGGGTTCTGGTTTCCCCCATCCACCCAGTTTTTGTCTTCTAGATCCCCCTCTGTTGTCTTCTAGACTTCACGACTACACAGGTTCCAGTCAACTAGTTCTTAGTATTCAGATACAGACCACCTACCATTTACTTAAGTTTATAGTAAACTAATGATATACGTATGATTGTCTGGGTTCTGGTTGCCCCATTCACCCAGTTTTTGTCTTCTAGATCCGCGTCTCTTGTTTCCTACACTTCACGACTACAGAGGTTCTAGTAAACTAGTTCTTAGTATTCAGATACAGACCACCTACCATTTACTTAAGTTTATAGTAAACTAATGATATACCTATGATTGTCTGGGTTCTGGGTTCCCCCATCAACCCAGTTTTTGTCTTCTAGATCCCCCTCTGTTGTCTTCTAGACTTCACGACTACAGAGGTTCCAGTCAACTAGTTCTTAGTATTCAGATACAGACCACCTACCATTTATTTAAGTTTATAGTAAACTAATGATATACGTATGATTGTCTGGGTTCTGGTTGCCCCATTCACCCAGTTTTTGTCTTCTAGATCCGCGTCTCTTGTTTCCTACTCTTCACGACTACAGAGGTTCCAGTCAACTAGTTCTTAGTATTCAGATACAGACCACCTATCATTTACTTAAGTTTATAGTAAACTAATGATATACGTATGATTGTCTGGGTTCTGGTTGCCCCATTCACCCAGTTTTTGTCTTCTAGATCCGCCTCTCTTGTTTCCTACACTTCACGACTACAGAGGTTCCAGTCAACTAGTTCTTAGTATTCAGATACAGACCAAATACCATTTACTTAAGTTTATAGTAAACTAATGATATACGTATGATTGTCTGGGTTCTGGTTGCCCCATTCACCCAGTTTTTGTCTTCTAGATCCACCTCTCTTGTTTCCTACACTTCACGACCACAGAGGTTCCAGTCAACTAGTTCTTAGTATTCAGATACAGACCAAATACCATTTATTTAAGTTTATAGTAAACTAATGATATACCTATGATTGTCTGGGTTTTGGTTGCCCCGTTCACCCAGTTTTTGTCTTCTAGATCCGCCTCTCTTGTTTCCTACACTTCACGACTACAGAGGTTCCAGTCAACTAGTTCTTAGTATTCAGATACAGACCACCTATCATTTACTTAAGTTTATAGTAAACTAATGATATACGTATGATTGTCTGGGTTCTGGTTGCCCCATTCACCCAGTTTTTGTCTTCTAAATCCCCTCTGTTGTCTGCTAGACTTCACGACTACAGAGGTTCCAGACAACTAGTTCTTAGCATTCAGATACAGACCACCTACCATTTACTTAAGTTTATAGTAAACTAATGATATACCTATGATTGTCTGGGTTCTGGTTTCCCCCATCCACTCAGTTTTTGTCTTCTAGATCCCCCTCTGTTGTCTTCTAGACTTCACGACTACACAGGTTCCAGTCAACTAGTTCTTAGTATTCAGATACAGACCACCTACCATTTACTTAAGTTTATAGTAAACTAATGATATACGTATGATTGTCTGGGTTCTGGTTGCCCCATTCACCCAGTTTTTGTCTTCTAGATCCGCCTCTCTTGTTTCCTACACTTCACGACTACAGAGTTTCCAGTCAACTAGTTCTTAGTATTCAGATACAGACCACCTATCATTTACTTAAGTTTATAGTAAACTAATGATATACGTATGATTGTCTGGGTTCTGGTTTCCCCCATCCACCCAGTTTTTGCCGTCTAGTTCCGCCTCTGTTGTCTCCTAGACTTCACGACTACAGAGGTTCCCGTTAACTAGTTCTTAGTATTCAGATACACACCACCTATCATTTACTTAAGTTTATAGTAAACTAATGATATACCTATGATTGTCTGGGTTCTGGTTGCCCCATCCACGCAGTTTTTGCCTTCTAGATCCTTCCTTTCAAACAGCATACTAGCCCTGTACTAAACATACCAGAATATGTTATTACTACTCTTTACTTTAAATCCATTGCTATCACTCTTGCTACTGTTTATATCCGGCCGGGCGTACCCATACCATACGATTTCTTCTCTCATATCTCCAACACCTATAAGCATTTTATTATTCACGCAGATATTAATATGCATAGTCGCACTGATCAGGAACGTACACACTTCCAAGATTTCATACTGACCAACACTACTGGTGTTCTACTTGACTTACCTTCACCAACTCGCCCAGCTTCTAATACCACACCCGATGTAGCAATTTCTTCAAATACAATAGTTACGCATTGCACAGTTACAGTCCTGGATTTGCTTGGCAGTGATCACGCCCCAATTAAACTTACTTACCATACTGGTCTTGCTCACTCGCCATCCGCACGATCACCTCGTTTTTCTCCACGCTATGATAAAGCAAACTGGGATAATTATCGCTCTTACCTTTCTTCCGCCATCGAACCATATCATTCACCTACCACTTCCGACGAACTTACTACCCAAATTGATGCTCTAACCACCGCTATTCAACAGGCCTCCACACTCTTTATTCCACAAACTGAGTCCATACCTTTTCGGCCTAAGTTACCACCTCAATACCTTGCGATGGTACGTCGTTCACGTCAATGCTATCGGGAATATCTGCAAACTAGAAATCCTGCTACTTTACGGCTTCATCACCATCTCCAACGGACAGTTCGCAACTACATTACCGCCTACAAGCAACGTCAATGGATAAAGGCATGTAATCACCTTGCAGACACAGCACATCCCACATTATACTGGAAACGTTTTAATGCTCTATGTGGCAAATTCACTAAGACACCTTATCAATAATACGCCCGCCCATTCTGATCAAGACAAAACCAACGCTTTGCTTTTCACCTTCAATTTATCTTTACTCCACCTGTACCAGATCCTACTACTCGCACTCATCCCGCCAATACAGTTAATACTCAGTCTCCACATCTCCAACCAGCTGATACTCATACACTACCTACCCACGCACTCACCACTCCCATTACAGTGGAGGAGATTACTTCTGTCGTTCGGCGAAAACGTAATACCGCTCCAGGTTTTGATGGTATCACTTATCGCCATGTAAAAGAAACTCTTCATTCATTCCTCACTCTTCTTTCATTAATCTACACCTTCATACTCCGCACTGGCTTTTACCCATTGGACTGGAAAGTCTCCAAAACTCTTATGTTTCCCAAGCCGAATAAACCGCCGTCTGATATTTCATCATACAGACCAATACAGTTAACATCCACCTTCAGCAAGATCTTTGAAAGGATTATTGTTAAACGCCTACACCCGTAATTAGCCTTTCGAAACATAATCCCCACTCATCAGGCTAGATTTCGACCTTCGTATTCCATAAACGACCAATTACTTCGTCTTACTACACTCATTACCAACCACTATAACTCTGTTCACCCATCTTGTCTCATTCTCTTTGATCTAGAGAAAGCCTTTGATAAAATCTGGCATATAGCTCTCATCTACAAACTTACTAGGCTGAAACTTCCTGTTACATATATCCGTCTCATCTACCATTTTCTCACCTGCCGTCTGTCATATGTAGCTATCAATGATTCACTCTCGCACCCTGTTTTCCTCATGTGTGGCGCACCTTAAGGGTATGCCTTATCGCCTCTGCTGTATATTCTTTTTGTAGCAGATTTTCCAGACTTGCCTCACAATATCCACTTGTTTCAGTACGCAGACAATACAGCTTTTCTTGCTCTCTGCCGAACCACCCAACAGATTATTCTTTCTCTTCAGGAAGCCATTAATCCCTTCACACGCTGGTGTCGCAAGTGGAATCTAGCAATCAATGCAGGCAAAACTCAAAGCATAATTTTCATCCCACCTCGACAACGATCTAAAGTTCATCGCAATCCATCTTTGCTTTCATTAACAGTTAATGATATTCCCATTCGGCCTTCTAAAACTGTCACGTACCTTGGAATAGTTTTCGATCATCATCTTACTTGGGCACCTCATCTCAAATCTCTCAAGGCCAAAGTCACAAATAGAATCAATCTGGTGAAACGACTCACCGGCACTACCTGGGGACTATCTTCACATCTCGTACTGAATACTTACAAAGCGTTCCTCCGACCAGTCCTAACCTATGGCTTTCCTGCGTGGATCTCCGCTCCAGTCTCCTACTATAAAAAACTGGACATTTTCGAACGACATGCTTTCCGTGTGGCTTTTCGCATTTCTCTCCCTAGCCCTACTCTTGATCTGTACACTCTTATCTCCTTCCCGATTCTCAAATTTCACCTTGAATCACTCCGCATCAAGTTTAATACTGGACGTTATGTCAATCATCAGCCTCTTCTTCTTGAGACTATGCACTACCTCGCACTTCATCCATGTCGCTCTCGTTATTATCACACACCGTTACACCTCCTCTTTACACTTTATTGTTACACACTTCCCCCTGATCATCCGGACCTTGCGCTGCTCGAGGACTATCATTTGCATGATCATCTTCCGCATCTTTTCCCATCATATAGCGCACAGTAACTACCTTTGTAATTAACAGGGCTCCCCATGTCTTCATCAGCCTAGCGTCGCCCCTAGGCAGAAGATAATCGCATTTGTCATACTAACTTCTCCTAAGTGTTGTGCCGTGCTTTGCACCATACCTCATCGCTCATGCCCATTATAATTCAGTCTTTCTATTTCTCATTATACTTATTCACTCAGAACTTATACTTTCCCATCTCTAAGACTTTTCGTAATCGTTTATCTGCACTATTTAGTATTACCAATGGTTGTTCTAATACACATTATTTACTGTCTGCTATAGATGTTATATATGATGTACTTTCGTCCCACCTTACAGAATGATTATGATCGCAAAGATCATAATGTCCTTATGGAATAATGAATAATAAACAATAAATAAATACTGAATAACCTAACCTCACTTAGACCATCCATGATTTTTCATTCCTTTCAGTCCTTCACTTCCTTTCCTGGAAGAGGGTTTACCCCTCTAAGAGGTGGCTAGCTCTTAGCTAGCCTTTAAAAAAACAAAACAAGATCGAAGCTTAATTCTTTACCACTCTGTAGGAAAAAAACAGATTCTTCTTCAACACCTTACGGACCTTAAGCAGAGTCGTTCTGACACGTGATTGGTGCCATACTAAAGAGTTTGGCCAACTTAAGTTTCCTGTAGTTGTAAGAGCTTTAGTATGACGCTAATTGTACGTCAAAACGACTCTGCATAAGGCCTTTTATGTTTACAGTTAAATCATATCTAAATTAAGTAACAAGAAACTCACATGAACATTTACGGCTAAAACTATATTTAACAATCTGCATAGGAAACACGATCCATCTTCAGGTCGATTGTTTATTGACCTCACCAGCTGTGACGTACCAAACGTCAGTACGGCTGTTGTTTGCTACTTTCCTGCTCTTCATCCCGGGTTTTTTCTCTTGCTTCACTTCCGAGCACTGTACGTCAGACTAATCCAGCCAAGGGCGTCTAGTGCTACGAGTTTGGCACCTGAAACTACTCAACCTTGACGGCTATCCAAACGGGTCGTCTCACCTTACATTTTTCATCTCATAGCATCACATCATCGCTTTACTAGATGGCACGGCTTTAAGCCCCTTCATCGGCTTCTCTGATGGCGGACTCTGGCTTAGTTTCTGGACAATCCTTAGAATGTCGTCACGATTTTTTACCGCCTGGACACACTGCCAAGGTAGAGAAGCGGAAAGACCGCAAGGAGAGACATTGCCAAAACTCCGAATGCTCTACTGCTTCCGCAGCTTCTGGCACTTCAACTCGGACGAGGTCTCGATCACCTCAGAGTCGTACGAGTTTCGCTGCCAAGGTAAAACACTCACCACCAGCTAAGAAACAACACTTTGTTTCCACCTCTGAATCGTCAGATATGGAAGCCGAAGGCACTTCAGCAGTACACAAAACATCTGAACAAATCATTCTTTCATCAAACGCTACTCCATCTCTGCACTCTTTTCTACTCCAACACTATGATTCTAAGTTCTCCAACTAAAAACTCATCATCTTACAATTACGAAAATATCTACCTAGCCTCCCACTTCACGAAGTAGTAAAAACACGCAATGGCTATATCTTCAAGTCTCCCGATCCAAATTTCGCAACTACTGTTCGCAACAAAGCATCCTTTGAAATCTTCGGAAAACAATCAATCCTCACCAACCTCACATCTTCCCGTCGTAAACAACCTCCTCCTCCGAAGCGACCCCCCATGTTATCTGTTGTAATTCGAGGAGTCGATCCTACCTATTCAGGTGAGGAAATTACGGATGAATTACAATCCGAAGGGCACACGATTCACAAAATCATCCGCATTCGTAACAACAGCGGGGCCACCTACATGGTGCGTGTCCTTACACAATCACAGGAAACTATTGACCGCCTTCTTACCCAAGGTTCATACATCTATAAACGCAGACACCGCGTGGAACCTTCTCGGTCACCTGCACCTATGCCACTCGGGTGTGAGAAATGTCAGGCGTACAGCAGCCATTCAACGGCTCAATGTACAAACCCTGCTGTTTATGGCTATTGTTCCGGTCCACACCAAACACGTCTCTGTCCGAATATGCAGCTCCCTCCTCAGTGTTTTACCTGCAAAGATCAGCATCCTTCTTATAGCTACAAATGTAAAAGCAAACCTCTTACTGACCAGGCACATCCTGAATTAGTGGCTCCATTACGCACACAGTCAACCTCAACAAACACAGATCAGCATGTTGATGATCCCATGACAGTAGCAAATTGTTGGAATTCCTTACACTTGCTCTTCAGAATATTCACCCCTTCCATAGACAGCATGTTCTCCAACAACTCACCTTAGCAGCAAAACAAACGTTTAACGTTTCTCTCTATGCTATGTATTCAAATAATTTCGTTCATTTTCATACCATTCGATACGAAACTACCGTCTAACTTCATACGCATCATGGATTTAAACTTTTTATTTCTCAACATCCGCTCACTCCCTAAAAACAAAGACCTTTTCGAGGCAGTACTATTAGAAGAGCATGTCACTGTATTTCTTCTAAACGAAACCTTTCTTAAAAGTCCATCACGTACAGAATCCCTCGCTATGCCTTGATCCGATATGACAATACCCTACCAACCCTTCCCGCTAATGGAGGAGCTGCTATTGGATTTCGCAATACCGTGCCATACAGACAGCACTCTTGTCCTCACCTTCAATTACCTGAATATGTCATCACAACCATTTATTTCAAGTCATAGCAATTACGTTCGCTACAATCTATGTTCGAGCTGGCAATCCGAGTCCAACCGCCTTCTTTTCATATATATCCGATACGTACAAACATTTCATTATCCTTGCAGATATAAACCTTCACAGTTGATCAGCCCAGCAACGCACTCAGTTTTGTGACTTCATCACCACTCATACTACTGGCATACTACTTGCACTTCCTTCTCCTACTCGACCAATCTCAAACACCACCCCAGACATCGCACTTACTTCCAATACATTAACTACTCATTGCAATGTCACAGTCTTAGATTTGCTCGGTAGCGATCTTGCTCCTATAAAACTGACCTACCATACGGGTCTTGCATGTCCATCACGTTTGCCTACTTCTCGAGTCACACCTCGATATGACAAGGCTGACTGGCTTAGCTATCGTACTTATATATCTTCTACTATAGAACTCTACCAAGGCCCAGTCACTTCTGAAGATCTTACTGAACAAATTGACACTCTCACTACAACAATTCAGCGCGCATCTACACTGTATATCCCGCAATCTTCATCCGTTCCATATCGCCCCAAACTTCCACCCCATTATCTTGCTCTGGTTCGACGCTCTCGCCAATGCTATCGCGACTACCTTCGCACGCAAAATCCTGATGCACTTATACTTTATCACCAATTGCAGCGTACTGTCCGGAATTATCTCTCCGCCTATAAACAACGTCAGTGGATTAAGACATGCAATAGTCTACCAGACACTTCACATCCAACAATCTATTGGAAACGTTTCAACGCTTTGTGTGGCAAAACCACTAAGACAACATATCCTCTCCTTGTTCATGATAAGCCGCTCCAATCAGATCTGGACATCTCAAATGCCTTCGCTGATCATCTTCAAAGCATTTTTACACCATCAGTTTCCGATCATACCTACCGCACTTATCCTACTGCTCAAGTCAACACTGGTGCACCTCAATTACAGCCCATCACTCACACTCTTCCGCAGCATGTTCTCACTGTCCCAATTACACCTAATGAAATCACCGCTGTACTACGCCGCAAGAGAAACACTGCTCCAGGATTCGATGGCATCACTTATAGACATATTAAAGAATGTCCCTATGCTCTTCTCTCACTACTTGCTCCGATATACATCTTTATTCTCCGCACAGGTCTCTTTCCCACTGACTGGAAGGTTTCGAAAACACTCATGTTTCTCAAACCTAGAAAACCACCATCCGATGTTTCATCTTATAGGCCAATACAACTCACCTCCACTTTCAGTAAAATTTTCAAACGGATCCTGGTTAAAAGATTACACCCATACTTAAACGATCATCATATCATTCCACCACATCAAGCTGGCTTTCGGCCCTCATATTCATTTAACGACCAACTCCTTCGTCTTACGTCACTTGTCACCCATCATTATAACTCTATTCAGCCATCTTGTCTTGTTCTATTCGACCTTGAAAAGGCGTTTGATAAAGTTTGGCACCTAGGACTCATCTATAAACTTATCAAATTACGACTTCCTGTTGCATATATCCGGCATATCTTTCATTTCCTTACCTGCTGACTTGTCTATGTTGCCATCAACGATCAGCTGTCACACCCGATCTTCTTGTTATCAGGCGTTCCACAGGGTTCGGCATTATCCCCACTCCTCTATCTGCTTTTTGTCGCTGACTTTCCTGAGCTACCTCCGAACGTCTCTTTATTCCAATACGCCGATGATACAGCATTTCTTGCCCTCTGTCGCACAATAGCACAAATCAATCTTGCTCTTCAGGAAGCAATTAATCGTTTCACGGTCTGGTGCCACACTTGGCAACTGACCATCAATGCCGCCAAGAAACAAGCCATCGTTTTCATTCCACCCCGAAAACGTACGAAGGTCCATCGGAATCCTTCCAAGCTATCCTTACAAGTCAATGACGTACCGTTACATCCTACCAAAACAGTTACTTATCTAGGCATCACATTCGACCACCACTTCACCTGGACACCACATCTCAATTCAGTGAAGGCAAAAGCATATAACAGACTTAATCTTCAGAAACAATTAACAGGTACCACGTGGGGTCTCTCTTCGAATCTTGTTCTTAACACTTACAAAGTCTTTCTTAGACCAGTACTGACATATGGTTTTCCCGCCTGGATCTCTGCCCCAACCTCGTATTACGAAAAACTTGCCATTCTCGAACGTCATGCATTTAGAATTGCCTTTCGCATCTCATTACCTAGTCCTACACAAGACCTATATTCTCGTATTTCTTTTCCTATTCTCAAGTATCACCTAGAAACTTTACGCTGCAAGTTCATTACCGACCGCTTCACTTATCACCAGCCACTTCTTTTTGACACCATTCATTATCTTACACTCCATCCCTACCGAGCACGCTATACCTATACATCTCTACATTTACTCTTCACGCTATATTATTACACATTACCTCCTAATCATCCAGCTCATGCTCTCATAGAGGACTTTTGCATTCATGCTCATCTACCACATATATTTCCATCTTATATCGCACAGTGATCTCCTCTGTTGCTAACAGGGTTTCCCCATGTCTTCATCAGCCTAGAGTCGCCCCTAGGCAGAAGTTAACTGCATTCGTTTACTTAACATCTTCCTAGTGTTGTGACGTGTCTGCACCTCATGCCATCTATCATGCTCATGACATATTTTCCTTGCCGACTAAATAGAATCTTATCGCCTTTTTACTCTTCACTTTGCTTCATTCATTGTTTTGTCCTTTCCATCACCATGTATTTTTTCACATTTGTCTGTAAATATCTTCTTATACCCTGCTTATATTATGTGTTATAATCTTTGTACCATACTATAATATCTGTATTGTATTTGTAATATGACTCTGTTCCCAATTCCTTCCACTACCGATGTCATAATGATTATGATCGCAAAGATCATAATGTCCATGTTGTTTGATTTAATAAATAAATAAATAAATGTATATAATGAAAACTATGACCTGATATTCTAGCCTCCCTTAGACCATCCACAAATAATCCATGCACCAAAATTTTCCTGTAACTTCCCATCCTTGAAAGAGGGCGTACCCCTCTTAGAGGTAGCTAGCTTTCAAGTTAGCCTTAAAAAAAACAAGATGGAAGCTTAATTCTTTACCACTCTGTAGGAAAAAAACTGATTCTTCTTCAACACCTTACGGACCTTAAGCTGAGTCGTTCTGACATGTGATTGGTGCCATACTAAAGAGTTTGACCAACTTTGTTTCCTGTAGTTGTTAGGGCTTTAGTATGACGCTAATTATACGTCAAAACGACTCTGCATAAGGCATTTTATGTTTCCAGTTAAATCATATCTAAATTATGTAGCTAGTAATAACCCCTTCTTGATTGGTTTCCTGTGTGGGTGGTAGTGGTTCCTGGTTTCATTACAGATGGGATCAGGTATCTGCTGTATATTAGCAGTGGTTTGGATCAATTTTACAAGATGTTCGATTTCATACAGTCTAACTAGCTAACAGTGTAACAAAAATATTTAAATTATTACCCGATTAACTTTAATTTGCCAGCATTGTTTACCTTTCCGAAACGTTGGTTGTCTTTCAAATATTTTGAGTAATTTTGTCACATCTCGTATGTTGCAAAACACATATTCTTTTTCATGCAATGAATGAATCTTTTCTTCGAATTTCAAATATCTCCAAAATTATATTTACTTCTTACAGAACTTGTTAAATTATCGTATATTTTCCTATTATCGTACAGCAGCTATTGTACAGGGTTCAAAATTATCGTACATGTTGGCAACTCTGAACAGTAACTTCACCTCATTTATTATTTCTTTTGAAGGCAAGGGCATAAATTACCCATTTTTGCCTCTCTAAAAATTCAAAATAAAATAACAATGCAGCAAAGTAATGATTATTAAGATTATTATTATTTTTTTTAGCAGCTAGCCTACGCTAGCTACTACCCGAAGAGGGTTACGCCCTCTGTAGGGGAAGAGATGTTTAGTATATTGTGCTGTTCAGGAAGTAATGGTTGGGCTATGGGTAGGTACAGAGAACTTTATTATTCAAACTTTAACAGGCATTTTGGACTTTAACCATAATCATGAGGGACGGTAAACACAAACTGCAGTAAGGGAAAACCATAACTGTAAGTGATATGATGTGAAATGATGAAATGAAGTGCGAAACTCACTACAACACATAGGTTCTGTTAGTTGAACAAATGCTGGTTATCTTCTCGCCTAGGGGCGGCGCTAGGCATCAATGAGGACAGAGGAGCCCTGTTAGTACAGAAGGTGTCACTGTGCATATGAAATCCATATGTGAGGTAGATGAGCGGCTGTACTATATGGCTCGTAGTAGATGGCGTCAGGGTGGTCTGGAGGTAGAGTGTAACGGTATAAAGTGAATAGTAATGAGAGCGGAGGGAACAGAGCGGCAACGGGGGAGGTACTTCGGGCATGATCGTAAAAAGTTTGCTGAAGAAGTGGATGGTTGTTCTGCAGGCGCTGGGTGATATATTTAGTGCGTAATGTTTCTAAATGATATAAGATATGCGGAAATGTGAGTCTATGATAGAGATCTTGAGTGGGACTTGGTAATTTGATACGATAAGCAATTCGCAAGGCATGACGTTCCAAGATGCATAATTTCTCATAGTATGAGGTCGGAGCAGATATCCAAGCTGTAAATCCGTACGTCAGAATAGGGCGGAGGAAAACTTTGTACGTGTTAAGAAGTGTATGAGTATGGAGTCCCCAGGTAGTTCCAGCAAGGCCTTTCAGAAGATTGAGTCGAGAGTACGCCTTCTTGGAGATATCTTTCAGATGTGCTGTCCAGGTTAGTTGATGATCGAAGGTTACTCCTAGATATTTGACACTGCGAGTTGGTTTTAAAGGCACATCTTGTACAGAGAGGTTTAAGAGTGTTGGGTTGCGGTGTATTCGTGAACGGTGCTTTGGGGCAAGAAATACAATACATTGAGTTTTTGCTGGGTTTATTATCAGTCTCCAGTGGGAGCACCAATCAACAAAGGCATTGATAGCATCCTGGAGAGCCAGATTAAGCTGATGAATTGTTTTGCCCGTCGCAAAAAGTGCAGTGTCATCGGCATACTGAAACTGCTTAACAGTATCTGGAATTGCTGGGAAGTCGGAAACAAATAGAATATATAGTAAGGGCGACAAAGCCGATCCTTGAGGAACTCCAGAATGAGGAAAAATAGGAAATGAAAAACTAGTGTTTATACAGACATAAGCCAATCGACAGCTAAGAAAATTAAAGATGAATCTAAGGTAAGCAATAGGTAGGCGGAGCTGTTTGAGTTTATAGATGAGAGCGGGATGCCAGACCTTGTCGAAAGCCTTCTCGAGATCAAACAGGACCAAGGAGGACGGGTTGCCTGTGTTAAAGTGAGTATAGATGGAATTTGAGAGGCGGAGCAATTGGTCATTAATGCTAAAAGAAGGTCTGAAACCAGCTTGCTCGAGTGGAATGACGTCGTGATGTGCCAGGTATGAATGAAGACGTTTGACAATGATGCGTTCCAGTACTTTACTGAAGGTCGATGTTAGTTGAATAGGACGGTATGAGCTAACAGAAGCAACAGGTTTATGCGGTTTGAGAAACATAAGAGTCTTCGAAGTTTTCCAGTCAGCAGGTACAAAGCCAGTGCGAAGAATAAAGGTAAAGATGTGACAAAGCAGATATAATACTACGTACGGAATTTCTTTAATATGTCTATATGTAATAGAATCCATGCCAGGGGCTGTATTACGTCTGTGAGCTACAACTGAATTGATGTGAGATATCGACATCGGTGTAGTAAGAGGATTGTTTTCAGGCAGAGTGTGATTAGCATTAGGCTGTAGATGAGGAGAATTCAGATTGAGTTTGTCGACTGGATGAGAACGATGTGGAATTTCAGGTGCAAGAGGCGTAAAGATGTCCTGGAGATATCTTGCAAATGCATTGGCCTTGTCTGTATCAGTGTGCAGTGGAGTAGTATTGTCGATAAGAGGATATGTTATACGAGTATTTCGACCTGTAAGCTGTCGGAATCTTTTCCAATACTGAGTGGGATGTGAAAGTGAGCCGAGAAAGTTGCAAGCTTTGACCCAGCATCGCAATTTGTAAGCCTTAATATAGTTGTGCACCGTTCGTTGCAACTGCCTGTAATGATGAAGAGAGTCAAGGTTGCCAGTGGCAGCAAAATCTCTATAAAACTGACGGGACCGTTTGATCAGTGGTAAGTATTGAGGAGGTAAAGAGGGTCGAAAAGTCGAAACTGTTGACTTAGGGATATATTTGTCTGTGGCGTTATGGATAGCATTAACTAGAGAATCCAAAGTTTCAGAAAGTTCTGATTCTGTAGCTGGTGGATGTAAATGATGAAGATGATCCTGAAGATACGATCTGTAAGCTGTCCAATTTGCTTTATCGTAACGATAGACAGTACGGGGAGAAGAAGACTGAGAAGTGGTAGTTACACGAGTCTGAATGTCTAGTTTGATTGGAGCATGATCGCTACCAATAAGATCAAGTACGTTAACACAGCTACGATGTAACATGTTGTTCGAAACAATAACTATATCTGGAGTAGTCTGACTCGCGGGACGAGTCGGTTTTGGAAGTGGCAGAGTCACTCCAGTAGTATGACTGGTGATGTAGTTGAGGAAACGATCCCGTTGAGTATGTGTCCGGCTATGTAAATTCACATCTGCCATAATGATATAGGTACGGAAGGTATTGGAGATATACTGAAAGAAACTGAACGGAATATCATGCCCAGGACGGATGTATATAGTTGCTACAGTCACATACAATTCCTGATAATATAATGATGTGATAAGGTATTCAGGAAGATTAGGCAGAGTCGGAGAGTGACTACGAAATGGGATAGAAGGTGAAAACCCAATCGCTACTCCCCCGTTGGCTCGCCTAGCAGGCAAAGTGCTATCTTGGCGTAACAGTTGGAAGCGAGGTATGCGGCATGACAATCTGGGTGTGAGATGTGTCTTATTTAGGATAAAGGCATGGATTTTTTCTTCGAGTAAAAGTGCTTCGAAGAGCGGCTTATGCTGTGGTAAAGAACGGATGTTTAAGAACAAAAAGGAGAGCGCCATAATGCAAAGAATGGTGACAGGATAGCTGTTAAACCTCCGTTTCGAGTACATATGAGTGATAATAGACGACATTGCCGGAATATGTTGGATAGATATTGGCGTGGAAAATTGCCTTAGCCGAGATTTGAATTTGTTGGGCGATGTGATCTCGAAGGAATGGATGGATATTTTGTAGCGAGAAGGTAAGAAATGTGAGAAGCTGATGGACAGTTATAGGTTGCTGTAAAGCTGTAAACTACATTTGAACGGATTTTTACATTGGGAAGTAGAGTGCTGACCATAGACCTGACACCGTTCACAGCGAATGGGTAAAGGAACGGAGGTGCGTGATGGTTCAACACGATGGCGTTGTTTATAGATATAGGCGCCACGGGTGAGTAACTCATCGATAGTTTGTTGAGAGTTTGTGAGAACCCGCACCATGTAGGTTAACCCATGATCGTTTTTGATTCGGATACATTTTATGAAATTGTGCCCTTCCAGTTTAAGTTCTTCAAAGACCTCCTCGTCACTATAGCTTGGATCCACCCCGCGTATAACAACAGACAATGTTGGTGATTTCCTCGGTGGTGGCGGCTGTTTCGGGCGTTGGTCGCTAAGCTTAGTCATCGTTGATTTGGGGCCAAAGATCTCAAAACTGCACTTGTTCCGTGTCGTACGGAGAAACTCTGGATCCGGCGTCTTAATAATCATGCCGTTCCTAGTCTTGACTATTTGAGTAATGTTCGCCCGCGGCATGTATTTTGTGATCTGTACTAAAAGTAGCTTTGGATTTGAAAATTTTGGATCAAAGTTCTGAAGCAGGAAAGAATGGATGGCTGGTCGACTAGGAGGAGGCAGGTTTGGAAACTGACGATCATCCTGAATGTCAATAATCATGGATGCCTCAGAGCTTGCGTCGCTTAGCTTATGCTGGCGTTTAGCGGGTGGCAGTTTTGTGGATGTAACAGGAGAACGTTGACGAGCTAACGATCCCTGACTGCTAGAAGTCCTTTCCAGAGAATGGCAACGTCATCTAAGCGGTTTGCCGGAGGAGTAAGAAGGTTCCGGTGCTATAGGCGGCAAGCCAGAATGTTGTCCAATGACAGGTTGGGACGCCATAAATCACGGTGAAGATAATGAGTGAAACAATGTGACGAAATATGAAAAGATGAAATGAAAGAATGATGAAGCTAAGCTTCCAAAAATATGTACACTAATGTTTACGGTAACGCAGTTTCCACTCGAGTGAAACCCTTGATCTCTCCCACTCTCTCGCCCGTTGCTGAGACTTGCCGTACTTGCGTCCACAAATACGTAATAATCACAGCCTGGACTTGACACTGAGAAAACAATGCCTCCAATGGGAAAGCTGGAAACCAGCGAAGTATCCTCCGCTTACACGGTCACGGTAATGTTGAAGTTTTGTGTGATTAAGATTATTATTATTATTCTTATTATTATTTTTTGTTAGGGAGGAAGAGACAATATGGGTTCACTAGCAGAGTTGAAGTCTATGATAAAAACGATTTTCATCCTCCTGCCTCTCAGAGGGTTACGCCCTCTCTTTGGCATGTGATTTTTATACACAAAATAGGCGCTAGGAAATGTAGGTGATGGGCTAGGAGATATTCTTTGTTAACTGCTGAGGTGGAACATCTATTAAAGGGGTTGTGAACTCATCATCATTTAATTTTATGTTATCGTTTTACATTTATTTTAATTTATGCTGAAATATATAATATATGGTGCAACAATAACTAAGATTAAATAATTATATAGTGCAAAAGGAGAAATATGAAATAAATGCAAAAGAAAAGAAAACAAACATGTTTAATCATCAGTGCAACAAAATCAAAAATATAGAGTAGGTGCAACATGTGGCCAATGAAATTATGAGAAGTGAAAATGATAAATGAGATGAAGTGCTAGCACGTCATAAACATAAATGTGTTAATCAGACAGATGAAGGGTTATATCTTCTGTCCCGGGGCGACTCGGGACTAATGAACACAGTGGGAAGCTCTTGTTAATGGTGAGGATCTTCGTGCAATGATGGAAAAAGATGAGGTATGTGATCGGCAATGAAATAAATATCGTAGATTTCTCGTTCGTCCGGAGTCAAGTGTGTGCTGTTGATATATAGAGATATATTAAGATTATTTTTTTGTCGTCATCCCGTTTAAAGGGTAACGCCCTTTCTTCGGGTTAGAGGAGTAAGGATTATCAGGAGAGGATGAATTATTTGTTGAGGGGTTTTATAGTTTTCTGTAATCATTTTTTTTTCTATTTTTATATTTTTAATTTTTTTAAATATTTTTTATCATTTTATTTTGGAATATGGGCAAGGATTTGGAAGGTTCTTTCGGCCAGGGCCTATGTTCGGTACCATTCCGGCATTTGCCTGGTGTGACTAAGGGAAACCCTGGAAAACCTTAGTCAGAATGGCCGGCCACAGCAGACATGTGCCTGCTCGACCTTTTGGTGTAGGAAATTTTGGGTGTTCGGTATCCTGGTATAGATTCATGCATAAGACGGGTAGATGTCGGATGATAGTTCTTGAGGTCTATAGATGTTTAGAATTTCGGGGTCTATGGTAGCGGGATCTTGGGAAAGCTGGCGTAAAGTCATGTAATGTTGGAGAGGTGAATCCTGATGGATTGGCGGCGCGTCGTGGTTTGCATCATATTGGATGATGTCGAGGATCATGGGATGGGCGGTTTCGGTTCTATTGTTGATGTATTTTTGGCGAAGAGTTTCAAGGTGTAACAGGATGGGAGGGAAATCTATCCGGTCGTAAAGCTCTCCCGTTGGGCTGGGCAGGCTTATTCTGTATGCGAGGCGGAGTGCGTGCCTTTCTAGGATGGCTAGTTTCTGGTAGAACTTGTGGTTTGCTGAGGTCCATGCAGTATGACCATAGGTGAGAACAGGTCTTAAGAAGGCTTTGTAGGTGTTGGTGATTATATGTGCATTGAGTCCCCAGGTTGTGCCACACAATCGCTTTAAAAGGTTTAGTCGGTTTCGGGCTTTTGAGGTAATGGTTTGCAAGTGTGGATTTCAGGTTAGCTTTGAGTCGTAGGTGATCCCAAGATAGGTGAGTGTGTTTGTTGGAGGGATTGGTGTATCATCGATGGTGATATCTAGGAGTCGGGGATTTCTCCGGATCTTACTACGTGTCTTAGGGGGTAGGAATACTAAGGCTTGGGTTTTGGTAGGATTTATCTTTAGGCGCCAAGTGGCGCACCACCGGGCAAAGGTATCGATGCTGGTCTGTAGTGTTTTGTTTATCTGTTGAATGGAGTTTGCTGTTGCGAGAAAGGCTGTGTCGTCTGCGAATTGGAAAAGGTTTAGGTTATTTGGGAATTCCGGGAGATCGGCAGCATACAGTATGTAAAGGAGAGGTGATAGTGCAGAGCCTTGCGGGACTCCACAGTGGAGAAAAATAGGGTGTGAGAAGGCTTCATTGATTGTAACATATGCTATTCTGTCGGTTAGGAAGGAATGTATGAGCCGAATGTAGTTGTGTGGTATGAAGAAATTGTGGAGTTTGTGAATCAGTCCGGCGTGCCAGACTTTGTCGAACGCTTTTTCTAGGTCGAAGGTTACAAGGCATGAGGGTTTTGATTGGTTAAACTGGTTGTAAATTGCTGTGCTAAGATGTAAGAGCTGATCTAGGATGCTGTAGTTGGGACGGAAGCCGGCTTGTTCTCGTGGCAAGAGATTGTGTATAGATAGATGGGTATGTAAGCGTCGGACCAGAATGCGTTCCAGTATTTTGCTGAATGTAGATGTGAGTTGAATGGGTCGATAGGATTGGGGGTCTTGGGGAGGCTTTTTTGGTTTCAGGAATACTAGAACTTTCGAGACTTTCCACTCAGTTGGAAAGTATCCAGTTCTGAGCATGAAGTTATATATTGCGCAGAGGAGAGAGTACATGGAAGGGGGTGATTCTTTGATATGGCGGTAGGATATGGAGTCGAGTCCTGGTGCGGTGTTTTTCTTTCGGGTAATGATGTTATGAATTTCATAGGAGCTGTGAGAGGATCTTATTCATTGGCGGTATGATAATTGCTCGGGGTTAGAGTAGGTGAGTGTGGATCGGATCTTTGGTTGATGATTCGGGATAGATTGCGTTGTAAGGTGCGTCCAGGAAGGGGTGTAAATATATCTTGCAGGTGATCTGCGAATATGTTAGCTTTCTCGGTGTCTGTGGTTGGAGCTTGGTTATTAACAATGATAGGATATGGTGAATGGTTATTTTTGCCTGTAAGTTGGTTGAAGCGCTTCCAGTATTTAGTGGGGTGAGCTTCTGTGGAGAGTTTGTTGCATGTGAGTATCCACTGTCTGCGTTTGTAGGCTATTATGTAATTATGGACTATTCGTAGGTATTGTCGGTGGAGGCGAAGGGCTTCAAGGTTTCGGGTCAATAGGTATACTCTGTAGGCACGGCGAGAGGCTGTGACTAGGGGTAGGTAATTTGGAGGTAGTTTGGGTTTATGAGGAGTGATATTTTGAATTGGAATATGTTGATCTGCTGCTGTTTGAAGGATATCTGTGATAGATTGGACGGTTTGTGAAAGTTCTTCGGAATTTGTAGGAGGTGCAATATTTGCAATGGAGTGATCTATTTGTTGTCGGTATGAGTTCCAGTCAGCATGGTGGTAGGCGTATATTTTTCTCTTGGTTGGAGTTATCAGGGGAAGGTGGTTAGGAAATTCAAGGGTAACTTTTATAGGAACGTGGTCACTGCCAATTGAGTCCAGGACCTCGAGGGTTGTATGTTGAGAAAGCGTTGAGGAGGTTATAACTATGTCAGGAAATGTATTGCTAATTGGTCTGGTGGGTTTTGGTAGTACATGGAATTCTCCATTGGTTTGTTGGTCTATAAAGGTAAGGAAGTCCTGTTTATCGGCTTGGGTTCTGCTGTGAAAGTTAATGTCAGCCATGATTATGTAATGTCTATTGTTCCTATCAATGTGTGAGAAGAAATCAGTGCGGATCTGGTGTCCAGTGCGGATGTAAATTGTTCCTATTGCGATAGTACGGTGTTTTAGATATAATATTTCTATGTTGTATTCTGGTAGAGATAGTTGGGGAGAAAGAATGATTTTTCGGTGTAGTATGTAGTTTTTAATGCCTATCAATGTTCCGCCATGGATTCTGTTTCTATGAGGGCCATCGTGTCTGTTTATGTTGTATTTTGGTATGTAGCAGGATACCTGGGGAGCCAAGTAGGTTTCATTTAGGGCGAAGGCAGTTATGTTGTGTTCCTGCAGTAGCTGGGTATACATGATTTGGTGAGTAGGTAGAGATCGGATGTTGAGGAATAGGAAGTTGTATGTTGAGAGAGCTTGAGGTCTTGCCATCATTTAGGATGTCTCGGTAGAATGGATTTCAAAGTGTACATTCGGGCCGCTGTAGGTGGCATGCAGCTGGAGGTTGTACATGCTTTTGGCGCAGAGTATGATTTGGGTGAGAATGTGGTCCCTCTGGAAAGGATTGATGTTTTGGAGTGCAACAGTCATGAAGCGGAGAAGGTCTTCGACTGTCACGGGGTCTTTCAGAGAGTTACTAGGAGGAGTGGGAGTGTCTATAGGGCGGAGTGGTACCACTAATTCGGGTTTGGCTGGGTCGGGAGCAGGTTTACCTTGACAGCGGTAACTGTAGGTGGGGTGTTTTTCTCCATTCTGGTGTTACATTCTGGTGGGTCTTTGAGGTTGGGACAGTTCTTTGTTGGATGGTTTTGCGCGCAATAGCCACATTTGGTTTGGTTGATGCAGGATGAGGTGGTGTGGTCGTTGTAAATCTGGCAGTTTTCGCAGCGTACAGGTAGTGGGGCTGGAGTTTTGGAAGGTTCGACTTTATGTCGGCGTCTATAGATATAGGCGCCGTTGGCAAGAAGCTGATCGATGACATCTTGTTGGTTTGTTAGGATACGGACTAGGTAGGTAGGTCCTCGGTCGTTTTCGAAATGAAGACATTTCTTCACTTCGAGTCCTTCTTGACGAAGCTCGTCATGAATTTCATCATCGGAGATGTCGGGATCGACGCCGCGTATAACGACAGATAGGAGTGGAGGCCTTCTGGGAGGTGGAGGAGACTTTGGAGAGCTAGGATTTAAGGGTTTCAGGTTTGCTTTCGGTCCAAATATTTCAAATGTGGCCTTATTGCGTACGTGGATGTGGTAATTTGGATTTTGTGATTTCAGAATGAAGCCATTGTTGGTTTTGATAATTTGGTGAAGTTCGGCCCTAGGTACGTACTTTGAGATTTGGAGGAAGATTTCTCTCTCGGATTTATATTTTGGGTCATAGCCGGTCAGGAGGAAGTTGTGAACAGAGGTTGGAGTTGGAGGTATTAAGATAATTTTTTTTATATTTTTTTTATTTTTATAAGCTAGCCAACGGCTAGCACCCTGTTAGAGGGTTACGCCCTCTTTTAGGTAAGGGAAATTGGAACAATTATTGGATCAAGGATAATGGTTGGTCTAAGGGATGTTATGAAATAGAAAATCTTAATTTATTTAAACATATCAACAAAACAGAGGACTTAAGGCCATTTGCGGCCTTAACATATTGGATGGTACAGGAAAAGAAAACAAAGAAACAAACAAAATAAATACATTATATGCTGTGTTACACATAATCAGGAAATTACACAATATACATATACATATTGAAAAAGAAACAAAGTATTATTCATATTATGAAGCAAAGGTGATATTAAGATTATTTTTATTTTTTTTATTGCTAGCTTGAAAGCTAGCTACCTCTAAGAGGGGTACGCCCTCTTTCAGGGATGGGAAGTTAAAGGAAAAGTTTGTTGCATGGGTTAATTGTGGATGGTCTAAGGGAGGCTAGAATACTGGGTTATAGTGTTCGTTATATAGTTATTTATTTATTTATTAAAACAAAATAACATGGACATTATGATCTTTGCGATCATAATCATTATGACATCGGTAGTGGAAGGAATTTGGGAACAGACATATTACAAATACAATACAAATATTATAGTTCGGTACAAAAAAATTAACACATAATGTAAGCAGGGTATAAGAAGGTTTTGACGGACAATGTTGAAAAGAGGCATATTGATGGAAAGAGCAAAGCAATGAGTGAAGCAAAGTGAACAAAGAGAAAAAAAAGCGTTAAGATTCTATTTATTCGGCGAGGAAAATATGTTATGAGCATGATAGATGACATGAGGTGCAGACACGTCACAACACTAGGAAAGTGTTAAGTAAACGAATGCAGTTAACTTCTGCCTAGGGGCGACTCTAGGCTGATGGAGACATGGGGAAGCCCTGTTAGTAACAGAGGAAATCACTGTGCGATATAAGATGGAAATATATGAGGTAGATGAGCATGAATGCAAAAGTCCTCTATGAGCGCATGAGCAGGATGATTAGGTGGTAATGTGTAATAGTATAGGGTGAATAGTAAATGTAGAGGTGTATAAGTGTAGCGTGCTCGGTAGGGATGGAGTGTAAGATAATGAATGGTATCAAAAAGAAGTGGCTGGTGATGAGTGAAGCGGTCAGTAATGAACCTGCAGCGTAAGGCTTCTAGGTGATACTTGAGAATGGGAAAAGAAATACGAGAATAGAGGTCTTGGGTAGGACTAGGCAATGACATGCGAAAGGCAGTTCTAAATGCATGACGTTCGAGAATAGCAAGTTTTTCGTAATACGAGGTTGGGGCAGAGATCCAGGCGAGAAAACCATATGTCAGTACTGGTCTAAGAAAGACTTTGTAAGTGTTAAGAACAACATTCGAAGAGAGACCCCATGTGGTACCTGTTAAACGTTTCAGAAGATTAAGTCTGTTATATGCTTTTGCCTTCACTGAATTAAGATGTAGTGTCCAGGTGAGGTGGTGGTCGAATGTGATGCCTAGATAGGTAACTGTTTTGGTAGGATGTAACGGTACGTCATTGACTTGTAAGGATAGCTTGGTAGGATTTCGATGGACCTTCGTACGTTTTCGGGGTGAAATGAAAACGATGCCTTGTGTCTTGGCAGCATTGATGGTCAGTTGCCAAGTGTGGCACCAGTGCGTGAAACGATTAATTGCTTCCTGAAGAGTAAGATTGATTTGTGCTATTGTGCGACAGAGGGCAAGAAATGCAGTATCATCGGCGTATTGGAATAAAGAGACGTTCGGAGGTAGTTCAGGAAAGTCGGCGACAAAAAGCAGATAGAGGAGTGGGGATAATGCCGAACCCTGTGGAACGCCTGACAACAAGAAGATCGGGTGTGACAGCTGATCGTTGATGGCAATGTACGCAAGACGGCAGGTAAGGAAATGAAAGATAAGCCGGATATATGCAACAGGAAGTCGTAATTTGATAAGTTTATAGATGAGTCCTAGGTGCCAAACTTTATCAAACGCCTTTTCAAGGTCGAATAGAACAAGACAAGATGGCTGAATAGAGTTATAATGATGGGTGACAAGTGACGTAAGACGAAGGAGTTGGTCGTTAAATGAATATGAGGGCCGAAAGCCAGCTTGATGTGGTGGAATGATATGATGATCGTTTAAGTATGGGTGTAATCTTTTAACCAGGATCCGTTCGAAAATTTTACTAAAAGTGGAAGTGAGTTGTATTGGTCGATAGGATGAAACATCGGATGGTGGTTTTTTAGGTTTGAGAAACATGAGTGTTTTCGAAACCTTCCAATCGGTGGGAAAGAGACCAGTGCGGAGAATAAAGGTGTACATAAGAGCAAGCAGTGAGAGAAGAGCAAAGGGACATTCATTAATATGTCTATAAGTGATGCCATCGAATCCTGGAGCGGTGTTTCTCTTGCGGCGTAGTACAGCGGTGATTTCATTAGGTGTAATGGGAACAGTGACAATATGTTGCGGAAGAGTGTGATTGATGTTGGGCTGTAATTGAGGTGAATCAGTGTTGACTTGAGAAGTAGGATGAGTGCGGTAGGTGTGATTGGAAACTGATGGTGTAAAAATGCTTTGAAGATGATCAGCGAAGGCATTTGATTTGGACAAGTAGAGGATATGTTGTCTTAGTGGGTTTGCCACATAGAGCATTGAAACGTTTCCAATAGATTGTTGGATGTGAAGTATCTGCTAGATTATTGCATGTTTTAATCCACTGACGTTGTTTATAGGCGGAGAGATAATTCCTGACAGTACGCTGCAATTGGTGATGAAGTATAAGTGCATCAGGATTACGTGTGCGAAGGTAGTCGCGATAGCATTGGCGAGAGCGTCGAACCAAAGCAAGATAATGGGGTGGAAGTTTGGGGCGATATGGAACGGGTGAAGATTGTGGGATATAGAGGGTAGATGCGCGCTGGATTGCTGTAGTGAGAGTGCCAATTTGTTCAGTAAGATCATCAGAAGTGAGTGGGCCTTGGTAGGGTTCTATGGTAGAAGAGATATAATTACGATAGCTAAGCCAGTCGGCTTTGTCATATCGAGGTGTGACTCGAGAAGTGGGCAAACGTGATGGACATGCAAGACCCGTATGGTAGGTCAGTTTGATAGGAGCATGATCGCTACCTAGCAAATCTAAGACTGTGACTGTGCAATGATTGGCTAATGTATTAGAAGTAAGTGCGATGTCTGGCGTGGTGTTTGAGATTGGTCGAGTAGAAGAAGGAAGTGCAAGCAGTATGCCAGTAGTATGAGTGGTGATGAAGTCACAAAACTGAGTGCGTTCCTGGGGTGATCGACTGTGAAGGTTTACATCTGCAAGGATAATGAAATATTTGTACGTATCGGATATATATGAAAAGAAGGCGGTTGGAATGGGATTGCCAGGTCGAACATAGATTGTAGCGAACGTAATTGCGATGGACTTGAAATAAACGGTGGTGATGACATATTCAGGTAATTGCAGGTGAGAACAAGTGTGCTGTCTGTATGGCAGGTTATTACGAAACCCAATAGCAGCTCCACCGTTAGCGCGAAGGGTTGGCAGGGTATTGTCATGACGGATCAAGTCATAGCCAGGGATTCGGCACGAGATGGACTTTTTAAGAAAGGTTTCGTTAAGAAGAAATACTGTGATATGCTCTTCTAATAGTACTGCCTGGAAAAGGTCTTTGTTTTTAGGGAGTGATCGGATGTTGAGAAATAAAAAGTTTAAATCCATGATGCGGCTGAAGTTAGACTGTAGATTCGTATCGAATGGTATGAAAATGAACGTAATTATTTGAATAAGTAGCATAAAGAGAAACGTTAAAGGTTTGTTTTGCTGCTAAGGTGAGTTGTTGGAGAACGTGCTGTCTATGAAACGGGTGAATGTTCTGAAGGGCAAGTGTAAGGAATTCCAACAATTTGCCTACTGTCACAGGATCATCAACATGCTGATCGGTGTTTGTTGAGGTTGATTGTGTGCGTAACGGAGCTACTAATTCAGGATGTGCCTGGTCAGGAAGAGGTTTACTTTTACATTTGTAGCTATAAGAAGGATGCTGCTCTTTGCATGTAGAACACTGAGGAGGGAGTTGCATATTTGGACAGAGGCGTGTTAGGTGTGGACCGGAGCAATAGCCACAAACTGCAGTGTTTGTACATTGGGCCGTTGAATGGTTGTTGTACGCCTGACATTTCTCACACCTGAGTGGCATAGGTGCAGGTGAACGAGAAGGTTCCACGCGGTGTCTGCGTTTATAGATGTATGCACCGTGGGTAAGAAAGCGGTCAATAGTTTCCTGTGATGGTGTAAGGACACGCACCATGTAGGTGACACCGCTGTTGTTACGAATGCGGATGATTTTGTGAATCGTGTGCCCTTCGGATTGTAATTCATCCGTAACTTCCTCATCTGAATAGGTGGGATCGACTCCTCGAATAACAACAGATAACATCGGGGGTCGCTTCGGAGGAGGAGGTTGTTTACGCCGGGAAGATGTGAGGTTGGTGAGGATTGATTGTTTACCGAAGATTTCAAATGATGCTTTGTTGCGAATGGTAGTGGCGAAATTTGGATCGGGAGATTTGAAGACATAGCCATTGCGTGTTTTTACAACTTCGTGAAGTGGGAGGCTAGGTAGATATTTGCGTAATTGCAAGGTGATGAGTTTTTCGTTAGAGAACTTAGAATCGTAATGTTGGAGTAGAAAAGAGTGCAGAGATGGAGTAGTGTTGGATGAAATAATGACTTGGTCAGATGATTTGCGTACTGCTGAAGTGCCTTCGGCTTCCATATCTGACGATTCAGAGGCGGAAACAAAGTGTTGTTTCTTAGCTGGTGGTGAGTGTTTTACCTTGGCAGCGAAACTCGTACGACTCTGAGGTGATCGAGACCTCGTCCGAGTTGAAGTGCCAGAAGCTGCGGAAGCAGTAGAGCATTCGGAGTTTTGGCGATGTCTCTCCTTGCGGTCTTTCCGCTTCTCTACTTTCGCAGTGTGACCAGCGGGACCAGGGACAACTGGCGGTAAAAAATCGTGACGACATTCTAAGGATTGTCCAGAAACTAAGCCAGGGTCCGCCATCAGAGAAGCCGATGAAGGGGCACAAAGCCGTGCCAACTAGTAAAGCAATGATGTGATGCTATGAGATGAAAAATGTAAGGTGAGACGACCCGTTTGGATAGCCGTCAAGGTTGAGTAGTTTCAGGTGCCAAACTCGTAGCACTAGACGCCCTTGGCAGGATTAGTCTGACGTACAGTGCTCGGAAGTGAGGCAAGAGAAAAAACCCGGGATGAGGAGCAGGAAGGTAGCAAAAAAAAAAAAAAAAACAGCCGTACTGACGTGTGGTACGTCACAGCTGATAGATCGAAATGAATATCGATCTGGAGTATATGTTAAGATTATTTTTTTTTTTGCTAGTCGCGGTCGACTAGCTCCCGCCCAAAGGGTACCGCCCTTTATATCAGGAAGTGGAGTAATGGGATCGTGAGGATTTGGAGAGTGTGGATGGGTATTATTATTTTTATTAAACTTTATTCAACATCAGTTTATACACGATCATAAATAAAGTGGGGATACATTAATTCATTTGATTAAATAAGCATATATTGTGGAAAAGGGTGGACATTATGGCCTTTAACCATAATCATAAATTAAGGTGAATGGGATGAATGGAAATGAGGTGCACCAAACGTCACAACATCGGGTATAGTTAGCTAAACAGATGCGTGTTATCTTCTGATCCGGGGGCGACTCCGGATCTGATGGAGACAGGGGAAGCCCAGTTAGACAATAGGACTACTGTGCATAAGATGGAATGATACAAGGTGATGCCGTGGCGGTGATGTAGTCTGTGATGAATAGATGGTCTGGACTGTCGGGGGGTAGGGAGAAGTGGTAGAGGGTAAAGAGGAGGGAAAGCGGTGTATGGCGTAGAAGGATATTGGAAGGATGTAAAGCGAAATGATGCATTGTGGCTAGAAGCATGGGGTGATGAGTTTGAAACCGAGAAGAAATGTAGCGGTGTCGCAATGTTTCGAGATGGTAAAGAATGTGGGGAAATGGAGTGCGGTCATAGAGTTCGTTGGTAGGGCTGGGAAGGCGGATTCGGAAAGCTAGTCGGAGGGCATGCCGTTCAGGAATTTGTAGTCGAGTATAAAACGAGGGAGCAGCGGCAATCCAGGCAGTAAAACCGAAGGTAAGAACGGGACGAAGGAAAACTTTGTAAGTGGTTAAAAGTGTTCGGGTGTTTAGGCCCCAAGTTGTACCAGTGATGCGGCGTAAAAGATTGAGACGATTGTAGGCTTTGGCACATATGGATTTCAGATGGGCTGTCCATTTAAGATGTCTGTCGAAGACTATGCCTAAATATGTAACAGTGTTTTGTGGCTGGAGAGGAACGTGGTCGACATGGACAGAGAAGTTAGCCGGATTGCGATAGACGCGTGAGCGCTTGTTCGGAGGAAGAAATATGATTGTTTGTGTTTTGCCAGCGTTTAATTTCAATCTCCAGCGTCTGCACCAAGCGAGAAAGGTGTCAATTGCAATCTGCAGTGTTCGATTGATCTCTTGGACAGTGTTTGCGGTTGCGAGGAAGGCTGTGTCATCGGCAAACTGATATAAACTGATATTGCCAGGTAATGAAGGAAAATCGGCTACATATAAGAGATATAATAACGGAGATAATGATGAACCTTGAGGAACTCCAGAATGCAGGAAAATGGGGTGGGAGAGGTGGTTGTTGATAGATATATAACTAAGGCGGCAAGAGAGAAAGTGGAAGATGAAACGGATGTAACACAGAGGAAGACGGAAAGAGAGGAGTTTATATATAAGACCAAGATGCCATACCTTATCAAAAGCTTTTTCCAGATCGAATAAGACCAGACAGGAAGGTTTGGATGTATTGAACTGCAGTGTAATATGGGTTGTAAGGCGCATAAGCTGATCATTAATACTATAGGAAGGGCGAAAGCCTGCTTGCGAAAGAGGAAGTAAATTATGAGCGGATAGATGACGGTGCAGACGCGTAACAAGAATACGTTCTAGAATTTTGCTGAACACTAGCGTGAGCTGAATGGGCCGATACGAAGAGACAGCATGTGTAGGCTTGTTTGGTTTGGGAAACATGAGAGTGATCGAGGATTTCCAAGAAGTCGGAATGAAGCCTGTGCGTAAAATAAATGTATAGATAGCAGCCAGTAAATGAAGAAGAATATATGGAGCCTCTTTCACATGTCGGTAAGAAATACGATCAGCGCCTGGAGCCGACTGACGTTTTCTGGCGACTGTGATGTGTATATCTTCAACCGTAGTAGGAGCAGTAAGATCACTATTTGCAGGGAGATGGTGGCTGGAATTGGGTTGAAGATCTGGTGTTGAAAGATTGAGATTATCGGCTGGATGGCGGCGTAGAGACGGATCAGGTGAAAGAGGAGTGAAAATTCCTTGAAGGTAATCGGCAAAGGCGTTTGCTTTCGCAGTATCGTCAGCAAGGGGTTGGTCTCCGTCTAAGAGTGGGTAAGGTGTGCGAGATGAGCGGCCAGTGAGTTGGTGAAAACGCTTCCAGTATTTTGTGGGATGAGTGGTGGTGGAAAGTTCATTACAGGTAGTGATCCAGCGACGGCGTTTATAAGCAACTATGTAGTTATGGACAGTCCGTTGATACTGACGGTGGAGACGGAGAGACTCAAGATTGCTTTTTTTTTAAGTTAGCTAGCTATGGTGTAGCTAGCACCCATTGCGAGGGCTACACCCTCTATTAGGGAAAGAGATTTAACATATTTGTGTTGGAAAAAGAAATATTTTCTGTTGGGCAAAGAGACATTTATGAACTGTATTAAACCCCCATAAGTTTTATTTAATTATTTATTTATTTTATTATACGTGAGGAGGTCCTGTTAGTGACAAGCGGGTTTACTGTGCATGATATGAAGGTGAGATATGGGCCGGTACGTGTGATGTGCTGAGGATACTGATGATGTTATAGTCCGGATGATTTGGAGGTACGGTATATTTATATAATGCGAAAAGCAGTGAGAGAGGTGTAGACGTGTGGTGATGGCTGTGAGTGTAGGGAGCGTCGCTGTAAACGGTTTCAAAAAATAAAGCGTGTTCGTTGTCATACCGTTGAGTTATATATTTAATACGAAGAGCTTCAATATGATAAAGTAGGTGAGGAAATGTGATGCGGTCGTACAATTCACGGGTTGGGCTTGGTAATTTAATGCGGTAGGCTAGGCGGAGAGCATGTCGTTCCATTATTAACAGCTTTTCGTAATGTTTTGCGCTTGCTGATATCCAGGAGGTAAAACCATATGTAAGTACGGGACGGAGGAAGACCTTGTAGGTGTTGATAAGCGTAGAAGAATGAAGACCCCACGTTGTACCTATGAGACATTTAAGTAAATTTAATCTATTTTTGGCTTTGCTTACAACGGTAGCGAGGTGTGGACGCCATGTAAGATGATGATCAAATGTTATACCCAAGTATTTCACTGTCTTTGAGTGCTGTATGGCAGCATCATTGACGGTAAGGGCAAGACGAGCTGGGTTTCGATGAACTCGTGATCGACGTTTTGGTGGAATAAAGACTATGGCCTGAGTTTTGGTAGCGTTTATTGTTAAGCGCCACGTCCGACACCAATCGCTAAAGCGACGGATAGCTTCATTCATCGCAGTGTTTATTTGAGAGATAGTCTTTGCTAACGCCAGGAAAGCCGTGTCATCGGCGTACTGAAATGTATGAATATTTTGCGGTAAGGACGGCATGTCAGCGACATAAAGCAGATACAGCAGTGGGGACAAGGCAGAGCCTTGCGGAACGCCGCTATGAAGAAAAACAGGATAAGAGACACTGTCATTGATGTAAATGTAAGCCAGGCGGTTTGAGAGAAAATTAAAAATGAAGCGGATGTACGTGATTGGAAGACGGAAAGACAGAAGCTTGAATAAAAGTCCCAGGTGCCATACTTTATCAAATGCCTTTTCGAGATCGAATAAAACTAAACAGGCAGGCTTGGAAGAATTGTAATGATTAGTGATCATGTTGGTGAGGCGAAGTAACTGATCGTTAATACTATATCCTGGTCGGAAACCAGCTTGATGTAAAGGTAGCAAATTTTTCGCTGTCAAGTGAGTGTGAAGTCTTTTGACAAGGATGCGTTCCAATATTTTACTGAAAGTAGGAGTTAATTGTATGGGCCTGTAAGATGATGCGGAATTTAGTGGTTTGTGTGGCTTAGCAAACATGAGTGTTTTGGAAGTCTTCCACTGAGGGGGAAGATAACCTGTGCGGAGAATAAACGTAAATATAGTTGCTAAAAGGTGTAGTAAGGCGAGAGGCGCTTCTTTGACATGACGATAAGTGATTGAGTCCAGACCAGGGGCAGTATTGCGCTTGCGAGCCGTGACGGAGTTGATATCTGTTACAGTGATAGGCGTAGTAAGAGGATGTGCGGGTAAAACATGAGACGTACTGGGTTGAAGTTCTGGTGAATTTATGTTAAAGGTATGTGTGGGATGCCTGCGAGGAATGGCTGCTTCAGACGGAGTGAAAATAGATTGTAGATAGGTTGCGAAGGCGTCTGCTTTTTCTTTATCTGTGTGAAGAGGATTTTCATTCTCTAGAAGAGGATAGGTAGTGTGGGTCTTGCGACCAGTGAGCATGTTGAAACGGTTCCAGTATCTGGATGGGTGTGCATCGTCTGCCAAATTATTGCAAGCTTTTATCCATTGACGGAGTTTATATGCTTTAACATAATTGTGAACTGTGCGTTGAAATTGACGATGTAAGTGCAATGACTCTAGATTTCCTGTACGTTTGTAATCTTTGTAGAGCGCTCGTGAACGTCTGATAAGTGGTAAATAATGGGGTGGGAGCGTTGGGCGATAACTATGGGATGTACTAGTCGGAATAAAACGGCTGGTAGCGTCATGGAGTGCTGTAGTTATTCTATCCAAAGAATTATGAAGATCTTCCTCCGTTTCTGATAAAGTTGAGTTTGCAAAAATGCTACTGAGGTAATTTCGATATCCTGTCCAGTCGGCTTTGTCGAAGCGCAATGTGGTACGAGTGACAGGAGGTAAGTGGGGTGCTGGACGGTGTGAAGAAGTGAGTGATAATTTAACGGAAACATGATCACTACCAAGCGGGTCGAGTACTGTGAGAGTACACCGTGCAGAGATACTGGCTGAAGTAATGACAACGTCTGGAGTGGTATCCGAGATCGTTCGGGTAGAATGAGGCAGGGTATGGAATGTGCCGGATGTTTCGGTTGCAATGAAATCTAGAAATTCTTCCTTTTGGCGGGCTGTTCGACTGTGAAAATTTATGTCTGCCATAACGATGTAGGTGCGGAAAGTGTCTGAGATATACTGAAAAAAATTTAGAGGTATGGCATGACCAGGGCGGATGTAAATGGTAGCCAAAGTGACATATATATCTTTGTAGTATAGAGTGGTAATGATGTATTCCGGGATGTTTGGTATTGACAGTAAATGTTGGCGATAGGCGATTGATGGAGAAAACCCAAGGGCGACTCCGCCATTTGCACGGCACATGGGTATGGTTGTGTCATGTCTGAGCAGTGTGTATCGTGAAAATTTGCAGCTTTGTTTAGGCTTCAGATGAGTTTCGTTAAGGAGAAATGCATTGACTTGTTCTTCTAGTAGCAGTTGTTCAAACAGTGGTTTATGTGATTGAAGAGACCGGATATTAAGAAACAGAAATATTAAAGCCATAATGATCGATATACAGTAAGTGAGGTTTTTAAGAGCTAGGTGGAACCGCAGTAGCATGGAAATAAGCATACGGACCTGAATATGTAGCATTTAATGTGACGTTTAGAGTTGCCTGAGCTGCAAGTTGGATTTGTTGGAGTACATATTGTCTTTGAAATGGATGAATGTTTTGCAGAGCTACGGTGAAAAATGCAAGAAGTTGTTCGATTGTGATAGGTTGATATACTGAAGTGATAGGCGGAGATTCAGATTTAGTTTCGGGCGGTCTGATAGGCACCACAAGTTCAGGTTTAGTCTCGTCCACTGGTGGCCTGGCTTTGCATTTGTAACTGAACGTAGGGTGTTGTTCAGGACATGTGGTACATTTAGGCGGTTGGTGGGTATTTGGACAGACCTTAGTGAAGTGAGACCCGGAGCAAAAGCCACACGTTGGTTGATTTGGACATTTTGATGTTGGATGCGAATTATATTTTTGACACTTTTCGCATCGGAGCGGGAGAGGTTGTGGAGTGCGAGATGCCTCGAAGCGGTGTCGACGTTTGAAGATAAATGCCCCTGAAGTTAGAAGTTCATCGATAGTTTCTTGGTGCGAAGTAAGAACACGCATCATATATGTCGGGCCCATATTATTCTTAATGCGGATGCATTTCGTAATGACATGGCCTTCCTGTTTGAGCTCGTCGGCAACTTCTTCGTCTGTGATCGACGGGTCCACACCACGTATAACTACAGACAAGGTAGGCGATTTTCGTGGTGGTGGTGGCTGTTTGGCTCTTTTGTCGGCTAATCGTGCCATAGTGGCTGTTTTGCCAAAGACTTCATAGCTGCAGCGGTTCAGAATTTTATAGGCCAGTTTCTCATCTGTGGATTTTATGATGATGCCATTGCGAGTGGGTATTAGTTCAGAAATTGACGTACGAGGTACGTACTTACAGAATTGCTGGAGCAGAATTTTGAGATTGGCGAATTTAGGATCAAACTGTTGAAGGATAAAGTTGTATAACGGTGGACGTTGCGGTGTTTGTAATGGGGGAAATTGCCGGTCGTCTCCTAGATCTATCTGAAGTTCAGATTCAGAATCGCTAATTGTGTGTGCTTTCTTTGATGGCTGGGACAGAGGTTGTCGTGAAAGAGCTGGTGAACGTGAGCGAGATCGAGATCCAGATGGAGATCGACTAGTGCCTTGAGCACGTTTGTGGCTTTCCCTGCGTTGTCTGTCAAGAGCAGCAGCGTCAGCCGGACCTGGGATGATCTGTGGTAATCCGCAATGCTGATATGTTCAAGATTGCTTTTTTTTTTTAATTTTTGCTAGCCATGGGCTAGCATCCTCTTAGAGGGCTACACCCTCTTCTAGGTGGGGGAGTTTTAGGTGATAGGGCTCAAGGATTAGCGGGTTGATGGGCTAAGTGATTTTGTATATTTATTATTTATTTATTTATTATCACAAACCTGGACATTATGATCTTTGCGATCATAATCATAAAATTGTGGTAAGGTAAACAATTATACATTAATTAAATGATGAGTTGTTACGTTAAGAATGAAATGAACTTAAATAAAGTGATGAAAATATGAAGAAAGTAACATCAGAAAATAGATAAATAAAGAAATATATATATAAAACTATAGTAACCTGTAGAAATATAGATATTTGCATACACATAAATGAACTTCAAAACACAAATATAAAATATAAAATATTGATGGTGTTGATACGTTCAGCTATGATTTGGAAAATATTGAAGGTGAGTGATGGAGTGAGGTGCGATACACAAGACAACACAGGAGATGTTAGCAAGACAGGTGAAGTTATCTTCTGCCTAGGGGCTGCTCTAGGCTGATGAAGACATAGGGAGCCCTGTTAGAGACAGAAGGACTTACTGTGCAGAAAATGATGGAAATACGTGAGGTAGATGGGCATGAATTTGATAGTCGTCGAGTAACAGTAAATCTGGGTGCTCAGGTGGCTGTGTATAGCAGTAGAGAGTGAATAGCAGACTGAGTGGGGAGTAGGCATAGCGAGGACGAACAGGATGAAGAGCATGATAGTGCATGGTATCGAGGAGTAAGGGCTAATGACAATTATAGCGGACTGTTATGAACTTCTGGCGAAGGGATTCGAGATGAAACGTGATGTCGGGAAATGTGATGAGATTATATAAGTCGCGGGTTGGACTGGGTAACTGAATACGGTGTGCGATGCGGAATGCGTGACGCTCAAGGACACGTAACTTTTCGTAGTATGTAGGAACAGCGGAAACCCAGGCGGTAAAACCGTAGGTAAGGACTGGGCGCATGAACGCTTTGTATGTGTTATGAACTGTTTTAGCTTGTAGGCCCCAGGTTGTGCCAGTTAGGCGCTTTAGGAGGTTCAGGCGCTGATAAGCTTTGGCAGCTACTTTCTTCAGGTTAGGTTTCTATGTGAGGTGTGAATCATAAAGAATACCCAGATAGGTAGCTGTTCGAGCTGTAACAATTGGAGTGTCATTAACTGTGAGTGAGAGCAGTGACGAATTGCGGTGAACTCTAGATCGTTTTCTGGGTGGTATGAAAGTAATGGCCTGTGTTTTTGCGGCATTTATTGAAAGACTCCACTTCCGACACCAACTAGTGAACCGATTTATCGCTTCCTGGAGAGCGTGATTGATCTGGTTAATAGTATTTCCTAAGGCCAAAAAAGCTGTGTCATCTGCATATTGAAATAAATATACATCAGGAGGAAGTGCAGGAAAATCGGCCACAAAGATGATGTATAACAACGGTGAAAGAGCAGAACCTTGGGGTACTCCTGACAAAAGGAAGATAGGATGAGAAAGTTGATTATTGATGCTGACGTAGGAGAGACGACATACAAGAAAGTGATAAATGAAGTGAATATAAGTAATGGGAAACTTGAAATGTAGAAGCTTATGAAGAAGGGCCAAATGCCAGACTTTATCAAAGGCTTTTTCAAGGTCGAACAGAAGTAGGCAGGATGGTTTAACGGAGTTATAATGATTTGTGATGAGACTGGTGAGGCGAAGGAGTTGATCATTGATAGAGTAAGATGGGCGAAAACCTGCTTGGTGAATAGGAAGGATATGTCTTGATTCTAGGTACGGGTGCAATCTTTTAACGATGATGCGTTCTAGAATTTTACTAAAAGTAGATGTCAGTTGAATAGGTCTATAGGAAGATGTGGCAGTGGGTGGCTTGTTTGGCTTCAAGAACATGAGTGTTTTAGAGGTTTTCCAGTCCATTGGAAAGAATCCAGTACGGAGAATGAAAGTATAGATGAGGGCAAGAAGTGTCAGAAGTATAGGAGGACTTTCCTTAATGTGTCGGTAGGTTATATTGTCAAAACCTGGGGCAGAGTTTCGTTTGCGATTAACAACAGTAATGATTTCAGCTGTGGAAATGGGTGTTGTAAGTGGATGATTTGGAAGCGTATGTGATATATTGGGCTGTAACTGAGGAGAGTTCAGAGGTAGGTGGGAAACAGGATGCTGAGCGGGGATGTCGGAAAGCGGTGCGGGTGTGAAAATTTCCTGCAAGTAGTCTGCAAAGGCGTTGGCTTTTTCCTGATCACTCTGAAGTGGTGTGTCATTATGGAGTAGAGGATAGTGAGGTTTAGTGTATTTACCGCACAGAGCGTTTCCAGAATTTGGAAGGGTGACTAGTGTCGTTGAGGTTGTTACAAGTTTTAACCCAGTTTCTCAGTTTGTATGCCTTCAAGATTGCCTGTGTGAAGCTTAAATTAATTACAAAAGTCTTCTTGAGTTTTGTGAGAAGGTATATATTTGCAGAAAGTTCAACATTAATGATAGTTACTACAAGAAAACAAGAGAGTATCTAACTTAGTTGATTAACATGTCACAAAATCTTGTTAAAGTTAAACCCTATTTGCTACGGTGTTATCAAACTGTCGATATAATGTTTATGGAAAGCTGTGCTGCCATCTATGAATTACGTTTTACCTATGAAGTTAAAATTAAGCTGTCATGTATAGATTTCAAGAATATTACCATTGTCAGTGACATTGCCAATGTGTGTGTAATTGCACAAAATATGTGCAATTTTGGCCTGTTTGTGCATTTTGTGTGTAATGCCAATCTGTGTGCATTTTGTGTGTAATTTGGTACAGTTAAAAATTTTGATCATTGATGACTTTTACAAAGTTCCTTTCATTCAAATATTCATTATTTCCACAATTTTTTTTTCCTGAAAATTGCCTTCTAAAAACTACGAGCTCCAACGCGACTCCAGGCCAGCGCAATAAAACCACAGAGAAAATAACAAGTTATTTTTTATTATTGTTAATCTCTTGTTATTTTCTCTACAGTATGTTAAAACGTATCTTGTTTCCTTGGTACTCCACTTCTTCTTGTTTTTCAGAAGCGGGTGTTATGACATCCCCGAGCAAAGACGCTTTGTTCAAGCAAGCAATGTGAATGAATATTGACCCTCGATGTTGGCCAAAACATGAGGCGGAGGTGGTAAGAAGTCTTGTCTTCTCACCACTTGTGAAGAAAATGCCATTTTGCAAACAGATGAACAACAGAGTGGCCGATGTCCAATTAAAAACACTAAGTACGTTGAAAGCAATGGCGCAGACTTTCCAAGATTTATGTGGGTGCATATCAATGGCGGATCATATTAGCCTTCAGGGAAGTCTCGATGTTTGATTGATTTACTTTCAGTTAAAATATTTTATGAACATTGTCATAAAGGCCTGTGCTGTGAGAAAGTAAAAAAAAAAATCGGTACAAAATGGATAAATTGAGTCTGCCCTAGCTCAGTCGATAACATGACTGATTTAAACGCAAGAGAAACTGGTTCAAACCCGGGTTCAAGTTAAAAATCTTGTGGGTGCCGGAGCCCTGGAGCACCCACGTAGTCGGCGCGCGTGGTTGAAAGGAAAATGAAAGTGACAATGGGCGGGAAGGTTACGGTTTTACAATAATAATAATAATAATAATAATAATAATAATAATAATAATAATAATAATAAATCAAGCGCTGAATCCCTGAACAATGGCTGGCGGATGTACACTCATGTCCAAAATGATTGTCGCATACCTATAACGGTCGTGTTGTGCGAATATAATTGGATAATAAACTTGCAAGGTAGTTCTAGTACTGTCACTATGTGTATAATCGGGAAATGTATATTTGTGCTAAATTTTATAGAAAAAAATTATAAATACGAAAATTAGAATGAGTACATCAAAATGTTGCTAAATTGACAAGAATAGTTTTTTCGTTATATTGTTCTTATTTACAGATCTTTTGACATGAAATTTACCACATATATGTTTCTGCCGGTTATACACACAGTAAGAGTGTTAAATGTACCCTGCGATATCATTATGCAAAGATATTCGCACAACAAGCCTGTTATAGATATGCGACAAACATTTTGGACATGAGTGTACGTATAGGTATGTGCGTCGTTAGACATAATATACATATAGATAGGTAGTTATGTATTGTGTAATGTTGTGTGCACTGTCTTCAAGCTTGTGTGTAAAATTGTGCTATTTGGACGGAAGCTGTGTGTAATTTTGCTCGCCTTGTCTGGCAATACTGATTGTCACGCTTAAAGGCGGTTTTACATCCAAACGTCCGTTTCGTTGATTGCTTAGGATGTGCCTGAATAGTCAATTGAGAAAGTTATGTAAGTACGGTACTACGTGTAACACAACTTTCTGTTGACTACACATAGAAATCGCAAGGAACGGAAGCTTTCATGAAAATTTGCCCTTAATCTTATAAATCTAAAATATACATATGTTTTGTGTGAATGTCTGCCAGCTTTATATAACTTCTAGAACAGTGGTTCTCAAACTTTCCGATAACGCGGACCTCCTGTTCATTCGTAAAGTGATCCGCGAACCCCCTTGTAATGCTATCTGAAATTTCACATGGTATTAAAAACTATACTGATTGAAATTACCAATGACAAGAAAAAGATTTTAAAAAAAAATATTGCAATAATTAATTTTACACTAACTTTCAAGACTGTAAATTAATGTACTTTTTTTAAAAAGGAAAGTCACTTGATCAACAATGTTCTCAAATGTGGCGTCATTAATTTGAGGTAAGAAATTCTTTCTGTTTTTTTCATAATTGCACTGAAATCTGGAATAAGTTTTGTCACCATTTAATGTTAAGTCCGATTCCACATTAAAACGATTTTTCTTTCAGGTTTTAATACTGCAAAGCAGAAAAGGTATGTTCACGTGAGTGAGTTGTAGGGAAAGACGTCAAATGTTGCAATGCATTATTAGACAACTCTTCATACTCATAGAGCAGAAATTTAGTAAAGTAGGAAAACATTTAAATATACAAACGTAATTGTAATTTCTAATTGCTTTCTTTTTAGTAACTGAAATAAGTACTTCTTGCATAACAGCAGTGAGTCCCACTTTATTATAACACATTTCAAAGTTTAGGCGTCACGATACCCCTGGATACGTCCCACGGACCCTCAGAGGTCCGCGTACCCTACTATGAGAACCACTGTTCTAGATCATAGATATCACACGTACGAAGTGTATGTAGCGGAGCAAGAGATAATAACAATAGGGAGACAAGTAGCCACGGAAAGCGGAGGGTATTATTAATAAAATTATATTTCTAGTTGGGTTGGAAATTATCGTCCCTTTCAGTACGAACGCTGTGCCAGACAAGGGCTATGTGGAATCTGTGCCGCACCACTTTCTACTGGGAATAGAAACCAGGTCTGTGGAAGACATTATAAAATAAAAGGTTTGTTTTTGTGAGTGTTTATTTTGTCCTATTGCGTAACGGTTGTATCAACGCAACGCAAGTTTTTGTTGTTGTTGTTGTTGATAATAGTAGTTAAGGTGGATTTTGGCTTTCTGTTGCGTTGCGTTGCTTTATGAACATTTTGTAAAAGACGGGAACAATAAATATCCACTGATACCTGCAATTACAGAAGGAACTACGTATTTAATATTACAGTATGAGCTGAGGTGTATATTATTGTATCGAAGAGAGAGTCAGGTAAAAGAATCTCCGTTCTTTGTTTTCGCTTTTTCTATTCCTCTTCTAAATGGGTTGATTGACCTAAATCTTATTTTGAAAGGTCGTTAACTCGTAGTGAATATAAGAATTTTGTTTAAAGGATAGTAAGCTGTTTCGCTTTATATTTGTATTTTGACCATTGTTACGATTGTTGAGTTAATACCCGTCAATACTTAACATAATTTATGGACAAAACAAGATGGAAGAATGTTAATAATTAAAATATTGTTTATATAAAAAACGTTTCAATATTTTTATAAGAAAAAATAAAAATTTGCTTTTGACGCCCAAATGTATTACGCTAATAGCAGAAGGGATCTAAATAAATTGCTTCAGGGTGAGTATAATGGTGCACTATCCATGACCCAAATTATCACTATGTGAAATTACACCTCTCGCAATATTCATGTACAGCGCATCAGAATACGTTCTAATACATACAATGTAGATGAATGATAAAGAGTTTGTATTTTTTTTTTTAAATATTTTATTTCAAAACTACTGACAATAATGATAGATGATGATGATGATGATGTATTTAATTGAAAGACCGGGTTTATTAGAATGATTACTACAAATCAGTAATCTGCACATTGACTCTATTGGTCAGAAGAAATTATTAATAAATTGATTATTGTTACTGATTTAGCAGAATTCAAATAACGTTAGCTACGTATAATGAAATTTTGTACAAGGAACATGCCAATGTAAGGCTTATGTATGTGTAAATGTTAAACAACCTAAAATTACTTTTCTTCAACCTTAATTAAAAGTGGATATAAATAAGATTGCTTTCTTACATCATATACGAGGGCTAGTTAAGAAAAACTTGGACTGATTTTTTTCTAGGCAATTTATTATTACTCAGCAACAGGCACATGATCCTTTTCAAAGTAGTCCCCGCCCATTTGAATGCACTTTTTCATTCGAGTCTTCCAGTCCTCAAACACGTGTCGCAGGGCATTCTTTGAGAGGTCCTTCAAAACCTCCTCCGATGCCTTCAGAACCTCGGAATTATCGGAGAAGCGGCGTCCACCTGGCTTGCTTGCCCTCAAGATCGAAATGATGAAGCCATGACTCATCGCCGGTGACAATTGACTCCATATAGGCGTCTCCACCATCCTCAAACCTTTGCAACAGCTCCCTGCAAGTCTCCACTCGAACGGCCTTCTGCTCTGGTGTCAGGAGTCGCAGAATCCATCGAGCACACACTCGGCTCATGTGGAGGTGGTCATGCAAAATTGTGAAGGCACTGCCATGAGATATGCGTAGTGCGGCTGCCAGATCGTCGATACTGATGCGGCGATCTTCTCTAACAATGACTGCTGCCGTGTTAATGTTCACCTCAGTAACAGCTGACGCTGATACACCTGGTCCACCAGCTTTCGTGATTGTCATTCGGCCCTCTTTAAACTCTTTGAACCACCAGAACACGGTACTTCGTGGCAGAGCGTCATCTTTGTAGGCTGCTCTCAATATTCCTAGAGTTTCTGTTGCACTTTTCCCCAGGCGATAGCAGAACCGTATAGCTGCAAATTGTTCATCTCGTAATGACTCCATTTCTTCTACAGGCGACTTCTAGAGGCGGCGCAGAACATCACCTGCAATAAAAAGTCGTGGTTACCAAACATGCAATGATTCCTTAACAACATTTTATATATATGCACAGCAAGACCCACCCTACTTGTATGCCAAACTATGAAGCTCCAGCGTTAACAGAACTGCCGGGAAAAAAAATCAGTCTTTCTTGATTTGCCTACGTAGTAGGACGCAGAACACAGATCAAAGATCCTTGCAGGCTCCACTTTTACGATCACATTAGTAACGCGATAAAATTCTTGATAATCTCTTTTCGGTAAGCTTGGATCCTGGCATCATATTCTTGAAAACGTATCTCCTCTTCCTTTCCTCTCTTTTTCTTCAGTCACCCAGATAAACATCCCAGTTCCTTCAGTGTTAACAATGAACTTCTACTTTCCACCGGTCAGATACCTTTCATACAGTTTTCAACAGTTGGTAAGACGTTCCTCGACATTTCTTAGCAAGAACTTATGAAGACAAACTTTCTGTTGCTTTATCAATCTCAAATCGCGGTGAATGATTGTGTGCACACTGTCATATGCTTTCTCTAGAGATGAAAGTCATATGAAGGTCCTTCTGGTATTGTCTGTACTTTTCCATTAATATCCTAACTGCAAATATTGCATCCGTTGTCGATCGCCCTGGCAAGAAACAAACTGCTTCTCTATAATTTGAGTCTCTTCTCTCAATATTCATTCTATGACTCCCTCTCAGCACTTCATTGGATGGCTCATAAGTTTTATTCCAGTGCAGTTGGCACATTCTTGCACATCTCTATTTCTTTTCAAAAAGTGGTACATTGTAGCTAATTCTCTATTCGCTTGTGTCTATATACTGTTTCGTATATGCTATTAAAAGTTCAAGTACGTAAGCCTTTCCATGCTTGTGATATAGTCAGTTTTGTACATAATGTAGCGGTACAACTTCGATGTCTTTAAATTTTGAAAGCAAACTATTAATTTACTTATATTTACTGAAAATCGATTTCAAAATGAAATACTGAAACTTGAAAATGATTTACCACGAACCTCCCAACACTGATTTCCTCAAATATTATTGATATCCTCATTCAGACTTACCCACACTTTACTCCCTTATTTACACTTATTCGCCCATACTCTCAAAACAATTATCACTTTCTATTATCTTATCACACTCAAATTCTATCACAGTTTGCTTGTTATAATTTTCTTCCGGTCTAATAGTTTTCTCCTTTGCTACATTTGTATATAAGGAAACGTGGTCAACGGAAAATAAAACATTTCTGAGATGTCTTCTAGTTTACATTGTCTTATATTCCATTCTCGTTTCTAACGCTCTCGCCTTCGGTGCAAGCGGTCCCGGGTTCGTTTCTCGGTGAAAAAAGTGTAAAAAGCTTTTACATTCCACCCATTCTAAATGAGGTTTTCCTGCGTTTTCCTCATTCACAAATGTCAAATGCCAGGTTGAAACCTAACTTATAAGTCCCAGGGGTCTTTCTTCCTTCCCTTTTCCCAGGATAGTGTGCTTGGCGAGAAACGTCATCCGTCAAACGTGACTGTCTAAATGGCCATAGATGCCGAAAGCCCATATATCTAAATCCTAAATCCATTCAGGTTTTTTTTTTTTTTTTCGAGAGACAATAAGAAAGAGAAGAGTATGGTCATCAGGAAAAGATCGAGCTCGAAATATCAACGGATTTACATGTTTTAAAGCCTCTACATATTAAAAAAGTAGTTAGTTATTAGGGTATATTTATTGACATTTGGCTGTCAATTCTTCTCCATTTATGTACACTCGCCTAGAATCCGTACTGCTTAACACATCGCTACTAAATTTTAAAAATAATGTTTTATGGAATTCTTCGTGGGGAAAGTCCAATTTTCTCGAATGACATCTTACTTCACCTTAAGGGAGAATTATAGAGATTTGTAGTTTCTAAAGCATGTTACTGATTTTCATTTTTTTTTTTCATGCTGGTACTAACAATGCACAACTATGTTTTCCTTATGTCTTTTTCGTAAACAGTGTAGGGATATTTCAGAAGAGAAGCTTTTTCTTCCTGAAAGAACTTGCAATAATATGTACAAACAGCATCTTTGTACCACAACCAGTTACATCCAATACATCCAATACTAAATTATCGTCTTCCTATACATGTTTGCAAGAGTAATGGCAGCTTCTTTCCTCTCCAGTATGGTTTCCTTTCAATCTGATATAAACAGCAATTTGTACCTTTGGATTAAATTCTTTATTTCCGGTAAGATGCATGCAAATGAAATGAAATTAAATCTTTAAGTTTTACGACCTTCGATTACGCTGGCTAGACTAAAGGAATCTGTGATGATCGGGAATTAATGAAATGATGGAATGAAGAAATTGGGGGGAAACGGTACAACCCCGAAAAAACACGAACACGGAGTTTGTCCACCACAAAGTTCATTTTTCGCGAGCTTGGATCGAACCAAGGACCCCATGCATCAGAAGTGAACGCTGTACAAGTGATACCCCACGGCCTCTGGTAAGAAGTGTGATTTTGAATTACTTGATTACCCCAAAAGATGGATCTTATTATTCTTCGGGGTTAAATCCTTTGTTCCTAATCAATATTGAATTACTTTATTGGTATGGCATGCGCTTCTCTAATAATATTTCTCCTTTCATTCAAGTTAATCAAACCTTTTCATCAACGCAAATTATTACCAACTATCTAGAGCCGCCGCGAGCGGTTATGCAGCAAGTGGTAATAGGAGAAGATGCAATTCTCTGGACTACTGGGCGTTTTACATACTCAGAGTAAACGACAAGTATTCGAAGCTATTTGTAACTCAACAAGCATACGGACACATTGCATATACATATATGTAATTACGTCGTTATTAGTATTATTATTATTATTAATAGTAATAATATTTTCAGTATTCTATCTCTGAAACACAAGTTTTGACATTACGACGTTTGTTTCACTTTGCGATTACATGGGTATAAATGAAAGTCAAGTCAGTTTCGTTCTACAGTGTACACTATGCTAGACTCGTAAACTACGTGAATAATACACACAAGCTTGAAATAGTTTACGTATGATTAATGGTTGCAATAGAGGAAACAGATATGATAAATAGATTTTCCCTCCGACCTTGAACCAATATTAGAAAAACATTATTCACACCCTATTACTGATTTTCCGCATATTGAATAAGAACTCCCTTGTGACTAAGTCGTTAGCGCACATGCCTTTGGCCTGAGAGACAAGAGTTTGATTTCCGTTAGGAGCTAATGCAGTTTGGATGCCACAGTAAGCTAGTAGTCCACGTTTCTCATAGCGTTGCGGGAATAATTTAGTTTCCTGGGGTGGGGTATAATCAGCAACGAAACATATACAATCTATATATCAATCGATTCAGCTTGACAAAACAAATCGATCGATAACAAATGTAACTACTTCCGGTTAACCGCTAACGGTTTATTGAGCCAAACTTAGTTCCCGCGCTTGGGGTATAATCAGAAACGAAACATACATAATCTATATATCAATCGATTCAGCTTGACAAAACAAATCAATCGATGCCAAATTTAACTACTTCCGGTCTACTGAACCTAATTTTTTCCGGGGTTGCGGTATAATCAGCAACCAAATATAACAAATTATATATCAATTTATTCAGCTTGACAAAACAAATCGATCAATATCAAATTTAACTACTTCCAGTTTACTGAGCCTTATTTAGTTTCTGGGGGTAGGGTATAATCAGCAACGAAACATATACAATCTATATATCAATCGATTCAGCTTGACAAAACAAATCGATCGATATCAAATTTAATTACTTCCGGTTAACCACTTCCGGTTTACTGAGCCTAATTTAGTTTCCGGGGGTGGGGTATAATTAGCAACGAAACATATAGAATCTATATATCAATCAATTCAGCTTGACAAAGCAAATCGATCGATACCAAATTTGTCTACTTCCGGTTAACCACTTCCGGTTTACTGAGCCTAATTTAGTTTCCGGAGGTGGGGTATAATCAGCAAGGAAACATATACAATCTATATATCAAACGATTCAGCTTGACAAAACAAATCGATCGATATCAAATTTAATTACTTCCGGTTAACCACTTCCGGTTTACTGAGCCTAATTTAGTTTCCGGGGCTGGGGTATAATCAGCAACGAAACATATACAATCTATACATCAATCGATTCAGCTTGACAAAAATCGATCGATACCAAATTTAATTACTTCCGGTGAACCACTTCCGATTTACTGAGCCTAAATTAGTTTCCAGGGATGGGGTATAATCAGCAACGAAACATATACAATCTATGTATCAATCGATTCAGCTTGACAAAGCAAATCGATCGATACCAATTTTAACTACTTCCGGTTAACCAGTTCCCGCTTACTAAGCCTAATTTAGTTTCCGGGCTCGGGTTATGGAAATGTCAAAATTCAATAAAATTCTTTCAATAAAGCGGATACTTCCAAATAACTACCATAACAGCACAAGATGTGCTAGGCATGAGCCATTAGGTGTCTCAGCTACTTTTTAGGTACCCGGCACTTGCTACATAGGGTATTCATATGTTAAGTATGTACTTCAGTTAGGTAAAGTTTTAGGTGCTTCTTACACCTAATTGATATTTGCGACTATGTACCACAAATGTAGCATTTATATACCTGGTTCAGTTTAGCACTGTGATAATCATTTGTTTTTATATCGTCACTTGGGACATATATCTTTCATATCATCATTTGCTCATGCGCAGTAACATGCAACGGTTTCTCGCGTATTTTGCTCCACTTTCTGTCCTAGTACACAATCGCTTAGAAAGAAGTAGCAACAAATGCATGAAATTTTGGAGATAAATGTAGAAGAAAGAAATGACATAACTGATGAATAAAAATTAAGATGAATCTTTCATACATGTGCGAACAGTTAATTATTTATGTAGTTAGGGATAAAGAATTGTATTTTTTAGATGCCAACAGTAGCTGATCATTTGAAAGTGAAAATGGAAGAACCATGAAATAAAGTAAAGAGAAGCGCGTCATTTTGTTATAAAATTACATGGCGAGCGGATTTTATCTGATCCCAAATGCTTATCGTCGAATATACAGTGTTACAATAGCACTCTGATTAGCCAAATTAAAAAGACCTCAAGGATTTATCCCTCTACAAGCAACATTTTCCCCATCGACTTCGTGGCCATGTCGGAAGAGAAAGCGCTTAGTAATCAAATAGTTGGTGGTTCACGCCCACCCTGAGGCACATTGTTTTACTTGGTTAAAGTGGTTTTTAGACTCACCTTAATGTAAACATATTACGCATATAGGCGATTTAACATATTTTGGATGAATAATTATGTGGTTCATTGATGCTTGCGGCATAGGCAACCTACTTGGAACATACTAGGTAAGTTTCCCAGGTACATATGAGGCATGTGCTTAGGGGCGGACATAAACTGAGACTATCATTGAAATCCAAGTGGTTTCTCTCTCACAAGTACAAAAGGCACATACTGGGCACATTTCCATGTACCTGAGGGAACATGATAGGCATATGCCTGCTATATAATTGTGCTGTTAGGGTAGGATCAATATTAACAGACCAAATCGGTATCTACGAAGAAATAAAATCTTGATTGAAAGCAGGGAATTTCTGTTATTATTCAGATCAGAATCTTTTATCTTCAAGAATTCTGTCGTACATTTTGAAGCTTAACATCTACAAAACGATAACCATCCCTGTTGTACTGTATGGTTTTGAAACTGGTCGCTTACTCTGAGAGAAGAACACAGACTGAGAGTATTGGAGAATAAAATCCCTATGTGAATATTCGGTCCCAAGAACGACAGGAGTATAAAGTAGAAACTGGATCCTGTTGCCTAAGGAGAGAAGTGAATGGAGAGTTTTTGTGAATGCAGCATTCAACCTTCAGCCTCTATAGTCCATAGAGTTAGCAGGCCTTTTTGCTTAAGAACAAAACAGAAACATGAAAAAGCATAACATGAACAGAGAACATTAAGAATTTCGATGTTTTTATTCAGGTTATGTTACATCTACGTGAAGTTAGCCCTTGCTTTCAAATTTCGATTCGATACCAAAATCTTTTGTTATTGATTGTTTTAAAGAAAAACTTGTTTGCTTCGAAAAAATAAAGAGATCTTTACAAAATAAAGTTGAGGGGGAAGGATAACTTTTCACTGACCCTGTACTTTCAAATATCGATTCGAAATCGAAGCCAATAATTTGTGTTTCGTTTGATATTGATTGTATTGAAGAAGAAAAGTTTCAAAAAAAAAAAAAAAAAACGTAAGGGTTACAAAATACAGTTGGGGGAGCACCTTCACACTGGCCCTTCTTACTTTCAAATTTTGATTCGAAAACGAAGTCAAGAGTTTTTTTTCGTTTGTTATTGATTGTTTTGAAGTAAAAATCGTTTGTTTCGAAAAACGTAATGAGATATTTATCTAATGATCGAGGGAGTACCGAGGCAACTTCACACTGGCCTGTCCAATACTTTCAAATTTTGCTTTAAAAGTAAAGCCAATCAATTGTTTTCTGTTTCGTGTTAATTGATTTGAAGAAAAAAATAGATTGTTTCCAACATAATAAGAAGATATTTACAAAATAAAGTTGAGATGTGGCCAAATTTAGCCAGGTCCCTATACTTACAAATTTCGATTGAAAACCAAACTCAATTGTTTGATGTTCTATTATTGATTATTTTGAAGAAAAACATTTTTCGAAAAACATAAAAAGTGTTTACAAAAGAAATGGGTGATGAAACTTCACACTGTAAAAAATCGTGTTATTTCAACGACATGCCTATGTGTTAACACGATCGTGTTAAAATATAACACAAACAAGTGGTTAGAATAACTCACTCTCCATTTGGAGTTGTGTGTCAAACGCCGGTAGTTGAAATGACACACAACATCTAATTATAAAGGCTTATGAATTGAAGCTACAAACAAACACAGTAGAAAGGAATACTTAAACAAATCCAGGTATACGCAAAATTTCAAAATACAAACCGCGCGATGTGTTTTCAATTGTTTTACATAATGTTTCTAAAGAAATCCTAATAGTACAAGATGTGCTAGGCATGTGGCATTTAAGTGTTCTAAATTCATCTCCCACATTTGATGCATTTATTGCTTCTTTTTCTAAACGATTGTGTACTAGCAGCAACAAACGCATCAACTTTATTACATGGCAACTGTCGCCGATAATTTGAAAATGAATATGATAGAACTATAAAATAAAGTAAATAGACAATCATCATTTTGTTATAGAATTATGTATACATGGCGAGCAGATTTTATCTTATCCCGAATGGTTATCGTCGAATATACGTGGCCTAAGGGGGCAGACTACTAAATATTTTTGAAAAACTCTTCTTTTGTCTTTTGCCCGTTATTCGTAAGTAGAAAGATGTAATAAAATGTAACTTACCACAGTAATAGATAATGTTATTCTACACCGAAAATACGAATCGGAAAAAATTTCAGTGTTGCCATCCATAGAAATTACAGTGTGACCAGAATTTGAATTACTCAAAAATCTATGTAAAAGCAGCGATTAGAAAAATGAACTCAACGGTAATTGATGACTTATCATGCTGTCTATGTTCTTTGTTTACTACTTTTTAAAAAATGTTTCTATTTATTTTTAATTACTTATTTATCTTGTAATAATTTATAAAAGGTTTATAAAATAAATAGAAATATTATTTAAAAAGTAGTAAACAAGGAACATAGACAGCATGATATGTCATCAATTACCGTTGAGTTCATTTTTCTAATCGCTGTTTTTACCTAGATTTTTGAGTAATTCAAATTCTGGTCACACTGTAATTTCTATGGATGGCAACACTGAAACTTCTTCCGATTCGTATTTTGGAGTGTAGAATAACATTATCTATTATTGTGGTAAGTTACATTTTATTACCTCTTTCCACTTACGAAAAACGGGTAAAAGAAAATATATCAGTTTTTTAAAAATATTTAGTAGTCTGCAGCCTTAAGGGAGCAATGTGATTAGCTAAATTCAAAAGACCTCAACAATTTATCCCTCTAAAAGCGACGCCATCGCATTCGTGGCAAAGTCGAAAGAGCACGAGGCTAGTAATTGAAAGGTAGGTGATTCGTGCCCCCCCCCCCTCTGCCTCTGGAGTACATTTTTTTACTTGTTTAAAGTGTTCTTTTAGACAGCATAATGTAAACACATTACGCATACAGGCGATTTAACATATTTTGTGGGACTAATTTTGTGGTTTATTAACGCTTACGGCATGGCTCAATACCGGTTGTGTGTTAAAGACGTAACACATCCCGTGTGTTGAACGCCAACACTGCGGCTTATGTGTTGAACTAACACCGTATAGTTGTAGTCACGCTGGAACCACTGCCCTGTGTTAAAATTGAGTTGAATTAACACAACCATTTTTACTGTGCACACTGGTAACAGCGTCATATTTCAAATCAAAGGAAAAGCTAATTATTTGTTATTGGATACTTTGAAGAGGTTTTTTTTTTTGTTTGTTTGAAAAAATAGAAAGAGAGACTTATCTGTTGTTGATTGTTTTGAAGATAAAAATCCCTTTTCCAAACAAACAAAAATAATACGTTTGAAGATATAACGTTATTTGGTGGTCAACTTCACACTGGTCATCACACTACTTCTTCTGCATTTAGATTTCGATTCAAAACTCAACCAAATTATTTATTTTTCCTTTCTAAATCAGTGGATTCAAGAGAAAATATTTTGTTTCGAAAAAATCTTAAAGGTTGTATAAAAATAAAAGTTGGGTGAGCCAATAAACACCAAACTTTTCATTTTTTTTAAATTTCAATAAAAACAATATATAAAATAATTCTTAAATGTTGCCGTTGCCAAGAACGTGCTCATATTATTGTTTAACAGTTGTCCCCAAAGCATTTGTTTCTTTGAAGGAACTTTCTTAGTTAATTTTACGAGATTCATATTTATTTAAAACCATTCCTGACAAAAAATAAAATGAGATAAAACACAAAAAGAAAAAGGCGAAAGAAATAAAGCTAACCGGAAGAAGTTAAAGTCTGTGTCGATCGATTTGCTTGGTCAAGCTGAGTCAATTGATACACAAATTGTTTGTTGCTGATTATACCCCAAAACCGGAAAATAATTAGGCTCAGTAAACCGGAGTTGGTTGTCCGGAAGTAGCTAAAATTGGTATCGATCGATTTGCTTTGTCAAGCTCAATCGATTGATACATAGATTGTACATATTTCGTTCATGATTATACCTACCGCCGGAAACAAAATTAGGCTCAGTAAACCGAAAGCGGTTAAAGGAAGTAGTTAAAATTGGTATCGATCGATTTGTTTTGTCAAGCTGAATCGATAGATATATAGATTGTATATGTTTCGTTGCTGATTATACCCCATCAGGATCCTGCCGCATACAGTCGGACGATTTGTCCATGCCGACCAGATGCCGCGGTCGGATTGCCGGCGCCGGACACAGGCGTCTATCTGTGCGATTTTCGACCGCGACGAATAGTTGTCTTGCCGAGCAATCGGTAAACAGCCGGAAATGAGCATTAAATGTGCCGGCGCCGCCGTCGGAAAGATGCTTTCCCGAGCAGTCTGCAAACAGCCATAAAGGCGTAGCAAACTCACCGGCGCCGCCCTCGAAAAAAGGCCTGCATAAGGAGTTGGCAGAGGGTCGGAAAGAGGCATTTCTGACTGTTTTGCTGACTCTTACGGTCTGCAACAGTCGGCAAATATTCAGTAAAGTTCATTTTATTTTACGATTTTCGACCGCTTGCCACCTCGGCAAAAGGTCGGCAAATTTGAACAATAGATCGTCGTGCCACCGCGGGTGGGTGCCGGCTGCCTCCGGCGGCCCGTCACCGTCGACGGTGGCAATCCCTCTTTCCGACCGCGACTTCCTGATGGGGTACCCACCCCCGGAAACTAAATTAGGATCAGTAAACTGGAAGTGGTTAACCGGAAGTAGTTAAATTTGGTATCGATCGATTTGTTTTGTCAAGTTGAATCGATTGATATATAGATTGTATATGTTTCGTTGTTGATTAAACCCCCCCGGAAACTAAATTAGTCTCAGTAAACCGGAAGTAGTTAAACTTGTTATCGATCGATTTGTTTTGTCAAGCTGAATCGATTGATATATAGATGGTATATGTTTCGTTGCTGATTATACCCTACCCTCGGAAACTAAATTAGGCTCAGTAAACCGGAAGTGGTTCACCGGAAGTAGTTAAATTTGGTATCGATTGGTTTGTTTTGTCAAGCTGAATTGATTGATATATAGACTGTATATGTTTCATTGCTGATTATACCCCACCTCCGGAAACAAAATAAGGCTCAGTAAACCGGAAGTAATTAAATTTGCTATCGATCGATTTGTTTTGTCAAACTGAATCGATTGATATATAGATTGTATATGTTTCGTTGCTGATTATACCCCATCCCCGGAAACGAAATTATTCCCAGCGTTGCAGCTGAATCATCATCATAGGTATTCTGCCTTTACTGGCAGGTCACTTGTCGCAGCTGAGAAGCTTCCATGCTCCACGGTCCTCCGCTAACCTTTTCGTCTTCGCGTGTGATCTTTCTGTTTTAATATCATCCATTAATTGTAGTCTCCTTCGCCCCCACCCTCTCTTTCCCGCCACCGGGAAGCTAAATTGAAATCAAACAATATAGGATTAACATTAAAACAGTAATCGATAACTGATAACCCATCATTTCTTGTTGGAATAAAAATAAAATAAAATCAGATACAAAACTTTTTTTTCACTGCTAGACCTTCCTTAGCTCTATTTATAATTATGCTCTATTATTTAGAAATTCTTTCATGAAGCAAAGGCATAAAGTACCATTCTTGCTTCTCTAAAAATTAAACAGTAACTGAATCAATGTCATGTGAACACTATTGGATCTTTTTTTTTCTTTTTATTCCTCTGTCTTTCATTCCCATCAAATGATGGGCGGGCCTCAGACGGTTATGCCGTCTCTATGGCCAGAGTTGTGTGTTTACTAATGGCAGAGAATTTTGGTGGTTGGATACAGGTTGCTAGTATAGGGGAGATGCAAGCAAAAGCTTCTCAGTTATAGTGAAGGTGTGTCCAAGTATCGGAAGAGCCACGTGTCATGGGATGCGTTAGTGTGAGGTGAGGGAGAGAGATTCTGCAATGATGTCATGGAAAAGCAATTATTGCTACTGTACTATTATCGATATAGATGAGAGTGGTGTTGGTAGATTGAACGCTCAGGGTTGTAGTCATCGGAGTTGCTTGCTCGTTCATATATTGCCAATAGATGATCAATTGGAGGATATCCAGTGCGGGGGAGAGTAGGGGTCTCATCTAAGAGGGCTGCAAGCGTTTCATGCGAGGTTGCTATATGGTGAGTAATGTATCGCGTTCGTAGGCGATACAGATGGTCCAGGATAGAAGGCATTGTAGTTCGTTGATAGAGCTCGGCATTGGAGGTTCGATAAGTTAGGGAGTAGGCAATGCGTAACGCTTGACGCTCAAGTAGTTGGAGGCGATCGTAAAAATAGGGAGGCGCTGAAAGCCAAAGCCTTACATGCTAGATGCCCGTATGTCAGAGCTGGCCGAACAAAAACTTTGTACGTATACAGTAAGACATCAGCATGTAAGCCCCAGGTTGTGCCCTTTAAGTTTCTTAAGAGGTTGAGACGGCGACGGATATCTTTCTTGAGAGCGGCTAGGTGGGTGCGCCATGTGAGATGTTTATCAAAATGGACCCCTAGGTATTTAACGCTATTGCTTAATGGGATTTCTGACAAGTAAACCTTACGTTTGGGTGAATCGAGTTGCTGACTGAGACACATATGAGAAAGTAGTACTAAATGTGGTCAGTATTTCAGTGAAGTTATAGGTGCGAAGCTCCAGGGGTTTAGGAGATACAGCTACCAGAACATCACATGGAAGTACAGAATAGACTTCATACAGTTGGAGGTAAAAGCCCTGTAAGACCTCTTGTAACGACAAAAGGCGAATAACAAATATATGGGTACATATTAGGATTAGGGGGAAGTTATATAGGAACGGTATACCTGACGGCGGCCATCTTGAAATCCGCCATTTTGAATTGAGATTAAGTTTTTAAAATAGGAATAGGGTCATGTGATACATGATTTAAGACTCAAATTTAATCAGGAGAACAATGGTGACGTTAATTTTGATTTACGCGCAATTGGTAAAAAGTTACAGGGAAATTAAATATTGTTGCAGCATATGTATTAGTCCTTTACTCCATCTTGTAAAGTTTGAGTTAATGATAATAATTAAATAAAAAGCAGGTGGACAAATATTAGGTTCTATGGTAAGAGTTGCCTTGGCCATGTTCAACTCCGCCATTTTGAATCAGACAAAAGTTTTAAACAAAACGCATAATATTGACACCTTATTAATAGGAAATTTTACCATAAATCCAACGGTATAACCATTTTTGCTCATCAAACAACTAACATTGTAACGCCACCATTGTATTTCTGATTAACTTCTAGCCCGAAGTCATCTATTGCATTACTCCCATTTAATTTTGTGATGGTTAATGATAAAGCAAAAATGGTTATATCGTTGGATTTTTGATAAAATTTGCTATTAATAAGGTGTCACTGTTATGCGTTTTGGTAAAAACTTTTGTGTGATTCAAAATGGCGGATTTGAACATGGCCGCCGTCAAGGCAATAGGCCATGTCTTACCATAGACCTAATATTTATCCACCTGCTTTTTATTTAATTATTATCATTAACTCAAACTTTACAAGATGGAGTAAAGGACTAATACATATGCTGCAACAATATTTAATTTCCCTGTAACTTTTTACCAATTGCGCGTAAATCAAAATTAACGTCACCATTGTTCTCCTGATTAAATTTGAGTCTTAAATCATGTATCACATGACCCTATTCCTATTTTAAAAACTTAATCTTAATTCAAAATGGCGGATTTCAAGATGGCCGCCGTCAGGTATACCGTTCCTATATAACTTCCCCCTAGTCCTAATATGTACCCATATATTTGTTATTCGCTTTTTGTCGTTACAAGAGGTCTTACAGGGCTTTTACTTCCAACTGTATGAAGACTATTCTGTACTTCCATGTGATGTTCTGGTAGCTGTATCTCCTAAACCCCTGGAGCTTCGCACCTATAACTTCACTGAAATACTGACCACATTTAGTACTACTTTCTCATATGTGTCTCAGTCAGCAACTCGATTCACCCAAACGTAAGGTTTACTTGTGAGTCCAGTACCATAATATGGAGACGCTCAGGATTGTGGGTGGGACAGTACTTCTGTGTCTTGCGGGCAAAAAGCGTCATTTGCGTTTTGTTGGGGTTTAATTTCAGTTTCCAGCGGTGACACCAGGAGATGAGGTTATCTATTGCTGCTTGTAGTTGGAGGTTGATGCGATCGACAGAGGAGCCAAGAGCGAGATAGGCGGTATCATCTGCGAATTGTAGAGCATGGACTGGAGGTGACGGAGAAGGCATATCGGCCACGTATAAGATGTAGAGAAGAGGAGAGAGTATGGATCCTTTAGGGACTCCCGCACGTAAAAGAAAATCGTGCGAATGTCCGTGAGGAAGTTGGATAAAGGCACATCTTTGATATAAGAAATTGGCTATCACTCGGACGTAATGAGAGGGTAGTAGGCGCTTGAGTTTGAATAGCAGCCCCTCGTGCCAGACAGTATCGAATGCACGTTCGATATCGAAGGAGATTAGCACAGATGGTAAGTATTTGTTAAAGTGATTCATTACGAGCGAAGATAGTTTCAGGAGTTGGTCGTCAGTGGCAAAAAAGGGGCGAAATCCTGCCTGAGTAGATGGAAGAATATTGCGTTCAGCAAGGTTATTGGATCTTTGTTATTCTGAATTAATACCGAGATACCATTTAAAGTACGGTGAGAAGGAAAATATTAATCTTAGAATTCAACAAAAGCTCTATTACTGAAAAAAAAAAACGAGTGGTTGATACAAAGGGCAATGAAGTTAGGAATATGTTTTTTAATGTGTTATCACTGTCTTTATGTTTCTAAATACCTAGTAATGAGTTCACAAAGTACTATGCTGCCACCCATGAGTAACTTCTGTAGCTATAAAGCAAATTTCGGCAGTTATAAATTAAATATATTACCTTTTTTATCATTGTTAGAAGGATGGACATTACTAATAATTATGTGTATATTACGCTTCAAAGACAAATCTGAACTTAGCATGACCACTTTCAAATTTCTACAAATTTTAAGATTCTGTATGAATCGTTTGTACTGTGTTCGTAACGGATTGTACCGTAGAAAGTTTCGATTATACTGGCCACAAAATGGAAAAGATCAAAAAATAATGTGGTTCGTTTAAGTCCATGTGAAGATAGCAGGACGACTTTTAAATTTTTACAAATTTGGAGATTCTTGTATACTGTTTGTACTGCGTTTGTACTGGATTGTACCGTAAATATTCCTTTGTACCGGTCTCAAATTCGAAAAAAATCGAAAATTAACATGGTCCTATTAAGTTCATGTGAACACAGGACCACTGATAAATTTCTACAAATTTTGAATTTTTTTCTGTACGACTCGTTGTAAGTTACTGCGTTCGTACCGGATCATAACGTAAAAATTTTCATTTGTAACGGTCTCAGATTCGAAAAAAAAAAATAAAGTGGCCCTGCTAACTTCACATGAAATGAGAAGGACCAGAATACAATTTTGTACAAATCTGAAGACTTTTCTGTGCGAATCGTTTGTTCTGTTCGCACTGTTCCGTAAAACGTTTCGTTTCTAACGGTTTCAAACTCAAAAGAATCGTAAAATAAAATGGTCCTGCTAAATTCGCTTGAACATAGAAGGACTACTGATAAATTTCTACAAATTTGAAGATTTTCCTGTACGAATCGTTTGTACTGCGTTTGTACCGGATTGTACCGTAAAAGATTTCGTTTGTACAGTTTTCAAATTCGAAAAAAATCAAAAACTAAAGTGGTTCTGCTAAGTTCATCTGAACATAGCAGGACAACTAATAAATTTCTACAAATTTTAAGATTTTTCTGTACGAATCGTTTGTACTGCGTTTGTTCCGGATTTTAGCGTAAAAATTTTCGTCTGTACTGATCTCATATTCGAAAATTTCGAAAAACAATATGGTCCTGCTAAGTTTACGTGAATTTAGCAGGAGCAGAACACAAATTTCTACAAATCTGTAGATTTTTCTATACGAATTGTTTCTACTGCGATTGTACCGGATTGTAGCGCAAAAGTTTTCTTTTCAACCGGACATAAATTCGAAAAAATCGAAAAATAATGTCGCCCTTATAACTTCACGTGAATTTAGCAGATTCAGAATACAAATTTTTACAAATCTGAAGACTTTTCTGTACGAATCGTTTGTACTGCGTTTGTACCGGATTGTACCGTAAAAAAATGCTTGGACCAGTCTCAAATTCGATAAAAAATCGAAAAATAAAGTGGTCCGCCTAAGTTCAGGTGAAAATATCTGGACCACTGATAAATTTCTACAAATTTGACGATTTTTGTGTACAAATCGCTCGTACTGCGTCTGTACCGGATTGTGCCGCAAAATGTTTCGTTTGTACCTGTCTGAAATTCGAAAAAATCTAATAATAAATTCATCCTGCTAAGTTCACGAGAACATAGCAGCACCACTGATAGATTTCTGCAAATTTTAAGATTTTCCTGTACGAATAGTTTGTTCTGCGTTTGTGTCGGATTGTAACGTACAAATTTTCGTTCGTAGTGGTCTCAAATTCGAAGAAATCAAAACAAAATGTTCTGCTATGTTCACGTGAAATTAGCAGAACCAGAATATAAATTTTTACAAATCTGAAGATTTTCCTGTACGAATCTTTCGTACTGAGTTTGTACCGAATTGCAACGTAAAAATTTTCGTTTGTAAATATCTTCGGGTTTGTAGAAATTAATCAGTGGTCCTGCTATATTCACCTGAACTTAGCAGGGCCACATTATTTTTCGATTTTTTCGAATTTAAGGCCGGTACAAACAAAACTTTCTACGGTACAATCCGGTACAAACGCAATACAAACGATGCGTACAGGAAAATCTTCAAATTTGTAGGAATTTGTATTCTGCTCCTTCTAAATTCACGTGAAGTTTGCAGTACAATTTTATTTTTCGATTTTTTTTGAATTTAAGTAAGGTACAAACGTAAATTTATACGGTGCAATCCGGTTCAAAGCCAGTACAAACGTATGGTATGTAAATATTCATAATTTTCTAAAGTTGTAGGGCTAAGTTTACACTCGTGTTTGAAAGTATGTGTGCGACTGTTGCGAAAAAAAAAACAATAGATTACATCGATTACCTGTTAGTGTAGTCACTACATATGCAATTCACTCTAGAATATCATTATTACCTTATTGCTGTTTATAAGACACTAGAAATATAACCAGTTAACAAAATGAAACCAAATTTTGTAAAAGTACATTTGAGAATACACAGAAGCAATTGTTACAGTAAAGCTAAACCCAAGAACTCTCCCAGTGGAGGCAATCGCCCCTTGGACAGAGGCGAATCAAAGCAGTATTATGACCAGAGCAAAGTGACCTTTTGTTTCTCTCATAATCATAGTCTATATTATACGTTTTATTAAAGTGATTTTAATATTTTAAACCTATTTTTTAGAAAAGAAATAATAAATAAAATATTTAATAAAGTAATTCAGTACTTAAAAATACTATTAATTACATTGTGGTTTTACTATTATTATTATTATTATTATTATTATTATTATTATTATTATTATTATTATTATTATTATTACTATTATTATTATTATTATTATTATTATTATTATTATTATTATTATTATTATTATTATTATTTATATACTGATATATACAAACAGAAACAATATCCAACACCATTTATTGAATAGGGTGCTACTTATGCTGGCATAATTTCTATTTTATTGTAAATTCTTTTGTTATATCAATAACATGAGGAGACATTCTACCAAATATCCGACTATGTAACAACCTGTTCTAATAGCGTGAAATACCAATTAATACATTTACCGTAGGTTGAACCTCTTTAACGCATATCAAGATAAATAACTTTTATGTAGGTCCTAATAGTTGAAGTCCTTACTATATACAAAACGTACCTCATGAATTTTTACTAAAGCTTAAGATCCTTGCAAGACTAAAGCTTAATAACAGGTTGTACCACGTATTTGAATTCTTCTAACCTTCTTAAGTTTGAAAAGTAAGTAAACTATATCAAAGTCAATGTAGCAAGCTTTATGAAAAAGCGTCCATATCTTTTTCTTCTATAATAGTCCAGTCAAATTAGGCTTTAACCCACACATTTAAAATAACAAAACGAAACTTGTTGTAATGTGTAGCACTAGTTATGATGTACTTCGGTCAAAAGATGCTCAAGAATCCTCTGACGGGTTTTGGAGCTATGACGTCATCAATATGGCTGCCGTGAAAATTCATAGCGAAATCTTTGAATGTGTATAACTTTTCTCGTAATAAATCCAAGACAATCGTTTTTGTGACAAACTCAAGAGAACTGATTGGAAAATTTGTAGAATAAATTAGAGTGGTTAAATCGAAGGTTTCCTTTAATATATTTCCGCATAAACTGCAAAAAATTCACATTTTTTTTGAATACTTGTTTTGAAGTTTTTACGTAAATATATCGCTGACTACAGACCAATAATAGTCGGTTTCGCCGAATGTTGTACGCTATCTTATTAGCTTTAAAACGACACCAGTTTTGTTTCTCTATCGCAAAAAGTGAGGGAGCTACGTGAATTTACGTGGTGGAGCACGCGATCCGCAATATGTGCTAGATGAGCATAAGGTAATAATAAACACTTCTGACCAGAGTATATACACTCATTTATTAAAAACTAAATTACAGTGTAACGGTTTCTACTACTTAACGTTGTCTTCATCAGACACTAACCCAGCGACTGTCAGATGGCGTTTTAAAATATTTATTAACATTGCATTGTTGATGTGATTTGAAAGGAAATCTTGTTGAGACATGGAAAGCTCAACATCATCTTCGACATTCACCTCAACAGAAGTACATAGCTTCGTTCTTCGTGAGTGGGTCACATCCAGTGGCGGCTAATGTTAGTGTTGCAGCATTGCGCAACGATCAAATTATTTCAAAAAAAAAAAAAATTATTATCAATAATAGTAAAGAACAGAAAAATACTTTTTAATGCTCGCATATATACACTTTAAATAACATATTTTTTTTTTTTTACTTCTGTAACTGTCCGTTCCGTTAATCCATTTTAAAAAGAAAAAAATAATCTGTCACAGAGCCTCTAATTTATATTGTGTTGCAGCGAGCATACAACGATCAGGTTGCTTCAGCGCGGGAATTGGAGCGAATATTAAGTCTCCTTTCCCCTATCTCAGAAGTTAAAGGGACTGGTCGTTGCAGTGCTTCTGCAACACAGCACGGTTTCCAGTGAACGATAAGGATTTTCGCGCTAAATAAGATTTCTAAATTTTATTTCACTAGCAATTAACAAATGGAATTTGTTTTTATGCATTCATATTTTTAAATTACAGGACCATACTGAAGCAAATCAATATAATGACAACTAAAAAAAGAGATTGCAGAATTAAAAAAATAAGGAAGAAAATATCTAGTAGAGCAGAAAACAAATGAAAGTAGACCCGCATTTACAAGTTAATTCTTAGCTTATATTGATAATGAAGGCTTCTTCAACAGTAATTTGTGATTCAAATATTAATAAGTCAGCATGTAGGATCGCCCCCTCCCTCTGTGGATAGCCTAGTGTTTTTGTATATACATATTTCTTTTATAAAATAAGTATATTTTATACTCTTCATAATTTTCACATAAAACTGTATGATGGGGAACGCCACATTGAATTTGGGACTAGTTACCAATGCTCAGGAGCGTATCCACGAGGGGGGTCCACCGGGTTCCGACCTCCCAAAGATTTCGAAACTTGGCCAACATTTGTAGACTTTGACATAGAAACGATTGATGTAGACTAAATATTTCATTTTACGCCTCATCATGTACTCTCTCTTTTCTTAAAACAATTCTATCTTTTTTTTTTTTTTTTTGCTAAGAATATAGGTGACAGTTATCACTTATTGTCTTTTCGGATGCAGAATAAGAAAGGTATATATTGCATAGACGTATCGAACCCCTCCCAACACACATTTCTGGGTGTAGAACTGTCAGTGCTGTCTGTTTTGATGTTCTTCGACTTTACCTTTTGTTAGGTATACATGCTTATCCTACATCTGGCGAGTTTCGAGGTTTCCTTTGCAGAACATATGACATTGATAAGCATTGTTTCGCATCATGTGGAAGTATATTTTGTTCATCGTGCATTGCGCAACAACAAAGACGGATGATTTGGAATGTAGTTTTTTCTTTTACGCACATGTGTGTGTGTGTTGATGTATGAATATGTGACATTCGGAATTCATATACCAGTACCTCTTTTGTATCACTGTTTTGTTTTTTATTTATTAGATTTAATTTTATTGTGTGTGTTTTAATTCTATAAATAACCTGCAAATTCTGAATGAATTGTATACCGTGACTTATGTAAATAACTTACAAAAAACATTGACCAGCTTTCAACTGAGGAAAAACTTGCAATTAAGGCTTAGACAAAACAAGAAAAGGACAATTCAGGAGAGTGTTTTAAAAAAAATCCAGTTTAAATTTACAGGATGTTTTATGGCAGTAATGTTGCTTGCACTAGATACATTTCCTCAATTTATTTTAAAATTTCCTTGATAAACTGTGAATAAAGTGTGCTCAATGGACATTTTATATAACACAAATCTCTGTTACGAACTTTCTTCAGTCAACGCTGAAGAGGAATTCGGATCACTGTCAGGGACTGAGTTTGCTAGAATGAATCGTTCGCAATAATCTAGTAAGAATATTTAGTGAATCTATAAAGCTTCTGAAATTAATATCAACTGTACCTATGGCGTCAGCAAAAGGCGAAAAGTATTTTTCTACATGAAAAAGAATTGACAGTTTCAAGGAATTGAATGTCCCAAGAGAGATTATCACCATTGGTCGTGCTTTTCATCGAAAAAGGCCTGACAGTAAGAATACCAGAGTTCATCTAGCTTGTATTAGACAGATTTGCTCCAATCAACAAGAGGAGAATGAACTTACTAATTAATTAAGGTGATTAATCGGATAAAATGTCCTGCAATTTTTTATTTTTTAAAAACAGAATTTTATTTAGTTGCACATGTCACATAGCATTTGCATCTAAAGTTATGCTAATTAGTCAATGAGTTCACTTTATATCTTCTGTCTCTTATCGTTCGTACTGCAACACCCGAAACCACAATCCACTGGCCGCCAATGGTCACATCTCTTATGCTTGGTCCTCCATAGCTATCAAACACTATGTGGCAACTTCTGTAATGCTCCATAATGTATGTCATATATTGCGTGCAGATATTTCTGTAAGTAGCTGGGTGTTGCCAAGTAGCTCTGTGCAACAAATAACCACCTTCAATTGTATACGTTGCATTGCTTAGGATAGAAAAATCGCTAGATATTGTATTAATAATTTGAAGGAGAGATGATTTTTGCCCTTTCTCATCGAGATATCGTCAAACAGTGCTACTGGTTGTGCTGCCAGTTGGTAAGACAAAAAGTTCTCCAAATTTTTTCACTATGCACAATGCACAACATTAAGTGAAAAACCTGGTTTGAATTCACTACAATGTCTTCGTTGTTTATTTGAACAATTCTTGTTCATTGTAGTCGACAACCTGGTCATATTTTCCCTCTGGAAAAGAACTTCGTTGAAGATCTTACCAACATTATTCTTAAGAAAAACAGATCCAATTACGTTAGCTCGATCTCAGTTACCAACAATAATTACGTTGGAAAGGGACACAAGTACAGTAGAAGCTCTCTTGAATGAATGGTGGGCAAGAAGTCACTCTAGCAACTTGTTTGTATCTACCTCCTGTCTTGACAATCTTACATTGATGTGTTGTTCTTAAGATGTGGTATGAACTCTGGCTTTTTCTTCAATATCCTCTACTTCTCTTAATCTTACTGGCACTGTTTGCAACCATTTTGCAACTGTAGATGCGGACATACCATGGCCATGAATCAGTCTTCCCACGCTCTTCATTGAACGTCCAATACCTGCTTTATGGTCATATCAGAACAAACACCAACCCAACATTTGCTTGATCGGCGAATTGTAAAGAAACCGTGTGCAGAAAATTTTGATATTCATATTGATTTATTTTCTGCTCCAGAGTAAGCATTTCTTGAACATATACATGTGCACTCTTTGTATGATTGAATTGGCCAGAGTCCTGAAAATACGGCAACATTTGTTGTACACAGTAAACAGTGTTTCCTCCGGACCTGTTTTATGAGGGGGCACTGCCACCCCGGAGGAGACGAAAATAATACGTCTACAATATAATAATAAATATAAAAGTACCAGCAATGCCCCCCAGGAATACTAAGTGTGCCCCAGAACATTTTTTTCTGAAAGAACGACTGACTGTAAAGATGTACCCTCCAATTACCATAGCGCTCAGCTCGAATGAACAAACATATAATTTTCACTATGTTTATGTACTGAATCAATAGTTTAGCTGTTGGTCCCCATTTCGCTTCAACTTCTTCCATTCTTTCCTTTAGTAGATCGGTACATGTTTTGACAACTTGGAATTCAGCAGGGCTTTATACGTTAGTTGTGCCATTCAAAACTGAATTGTAACATCTCTTAAACTTTGAACAAAATTATTATCTTCAGTGCTTTCTTCAAGTAGAAGAGTAGCTCAAGCTTGAAGGGTCAACAAATGAGCATGAACAGCTCTATAGTATGCTCATTCTCTTACACTGTTCTTTGTATAGCCTACACTGTCTGCCACAAAACTTCCAATCCACTATCGCTCATAATTATACGAATGAAGGCCAGAGAAGAGAGAAAAAACTGTAATCTACCAAGTTGTACTTCAACAGATTTAGGAGGGCTTACTGAAGGAGAATCTATATCCCGAAAATCCATTATTTTTACAATCTTAATAATGCTATATATAATTAATTCTTTTAAACTTATAAGTGCTAATTTTATATAGTTATAATAAATGTAATTCACTATAAATATTATTAAAATATTGGTTAAATATTAAGTAAAAACTACGTCGTAAATGATACATTTTCTTCCGCCATCTAGTGACCTACGTTGCACCACATTACTTCTCCTTTACATGAAGAGGATATTCCTTGCTTCTATGTGTTTGTTTCGGCTCACGTACCTCCCTTACTTTTTGCGATTAAGAAATAAAACCAGTGTCGTTTTAAAGCTAATAAAGTGGCCTACAATATTATGGAAAAAACGTGTATTATTAATCTATAGTCAGGGAGGTATTTACGTGCAAACTTCTAAACCAGTATTCAAAAAAAGGAATTTTTGCAGTTTATGTGGAAATATTTCAAAGGAAACCTTCGATTTAACCATTGTGTTTTATTCTAGAAATTTTCTAATCAGTTCTCTTCAGTTTGCTACAAAAATGAACATCTTGACTTAATTAAGTGAAAAGTTATACGCAATCAAAGATTTCGCTATGAATTTTGACGGCAGCCATATTGATGACGTCATAGCCCCAAAACCCGTCACAGGATTCTTGGGCATTGGGGATTCTATAACTAGTACTACATAACTCAGGAAGTTTCGTTTTGTAATTTTACATGTTCGGGTTCGGCCCCAAAAATGTCAAATTTGACTGGACTATAAAAAGAGTACCTTAAAATCTAGAATAATTTACAGAAAATGCCTTCTTAATTCTGCAACCTTTGGCCTCAGGCGTGATAATTAATAGGCGTGAAACTTAAGAGAAACTAAGCAAAAAAAGTAAAATTCTACTATTACTGAAAATTAGCAGCAAATTAATCAATTTTAAATACATTTGTTTTCAGCACCTCATAACAACTACAATAACAGTCTTCCGGAGCTTTTATGTCTGCAATATCTGACAATCATATCCTGTCGAACTCAATAGACATCACGGAGACTCTCACAACGCTCTTCTGGCACATAATACAAAGATCTCTAATTTTTAATTAATTTTAAATTTTAGAATTTTTTTCATTTTTTTGCCTGAAGCTATGCTGACAAGATGAGTGAGGGCAAATCTAAGTGCAATTGATAAATTAGTGAAATTTTCATTCAGTTGTTTACTCTTAAAGTATTTTAATTGTTCAATGGGGCTTTTAGCACTTTCATCTGGTAGTAGGGATAGTAAAACCAATAATAGTTCCTGTTGAAGTTGGAAACGCTCAATATCACAATGCGCTTCATCTGTTATAGCCACCTGAAGGTCAGTACTTTTCTTCATCAAGGAATCCTTGTCTTTATTTTTGATCCTGTATTAAAACCCAAATAGTTCATGATGGTAGTTTAGTTGAAAAGACTGCTCTTGTAGTAAGTTTATGACTTGATCTAAAATGTGAAAATTTTTGAAAACTACTTTTGAAAGAAATTTTGGGATCCGATATGCGCTCATCAGGGGCTTCATATTCAAACTCACGTTTGGTTCTCAGTGGTCGTAATTATGACTCCCTTGAAATTATTGGGTCGATTTCGAGAGTCTCTGCAATTTCTCTTGCATCCACTAATAGCTCTTCGAACCCTCTATCGATTCGCATTGATTTGAATTGAATTTTGGAAAAGTTGACATTACCTCGGAAAAGTTCACAAAGAACATGACCTGCTATAAACAATAACAAATCTCACTCTTTCTTCTAGGGTAACGTCGGCCGAATATTGTCAGGAGAAAGATGAAGAAGAATTACTCAGAATTATCATACGTTAATTTCTAGTTTTTCCTTGTTTTATACACATATCCTTATCTGACATCTCTAAACTCGTTTGGTCTTCTTATTCATAATTCTTAAAATAAAAAAAAAAGTTGTGCATGACCCTATTCATCCACACCGTGTCGGATGAAAAGGATCAAGGCGTAGGGTGAAAGGGGTTATCAAAAAATACATTAAAATACATACAAATAATAGCATTTTCAATCAAGACACATGTAATAACACTTCTGCATTGAACACTGACAGACTGAGAGCTCAATATAGTAGTCCATAACTACTCATTGATAAGGAGATTGTATTATATTTTAAGGGTCAGATACACATTGTAAGAGGCGCATAAATTAAAAAAAAATAAAGATTTTTTTTTAAAAAGTAGCTAATACAAATCATATTATTTGCTCAAGATAAACATTAGTTTTATACTGACACCCAGATAGTAGGGGATAAATATTTATTGCTGTAAAAAAAGTAACGTTTTGATAAAGTCTGATGCATTTTATTTCACTTCAAATGTTGATGTATGTAATTAGTCTCTTCTAGATCTTACGTGAGTACACTATCGTCAGATACAAATTCCAAGCTTAGATATGCCTATACTTGCCATAAATAAGACTTTTTACCTTCAACTCTGACGCAGATCATCATGATACCATTCCTTACCTTTATCTTGACATCTTATCCAAGAACCCAAACTTGTGAACGAGGATCGTAGTATGAAACGAAGCATATTTTACACACTGTATTTTCTTCTGATTGCTTAGAACTCTGCGTTTCCACATTTTCTAGATCATCATCAGGCAATGAAAATGTTCGATCGATTGTGCATGTTTCGTAGTCGGTTGTGATTTCATTCATTTGGTTTTCAGTCTAGCACTTTGCAGATTTTCAGGTGATGTAAGAAGACCGGAAAGCTGGGACTTTTTCTTTCTGGGTTACAGCTCTTCGTGTGTTCTTATTCTTCGTTGTTGCAAAATTGTCAGAATTAAATGGAAGCTAGTGAAGATTGTTTTTCATTAACAAGCTGCATCTTTTGAACATTACTTTCATTCTTAGCGATCTTAAGTTGCTGAATTTCTAAATTATGAATTTCTGGGACCATCCCTGCATTTGCATCCCTTTGTTTTCGACGGTAGAGGGCAAATACTCATGCTCTTTAACGACTGTGTCGTTGAAAGGATACAAGCCACTAGAAGATTCTTATACTGCTATACGTGGGGTGGCGGTCTCATTCACGCACCGGTAAAATTCTGCCTGAATAAAAATGTAATTGTATTCCTTAAAACACCTGATTCTGTAGAAAATAAATCGGACTCGTGATTATAATAGGTTTTGACAGGTTTGAAGAAGGATCGATCAAGAGGCTGGAGTCTGTGGGTGGCGTGAGGTGGAAGTCACATCAGATGTAAATCATTTCTTTCCAAAAATTCCAAAATTAATTAACTTTTGTGTGCACTGTGGTCATCAAAAAGAAATAAACATTTGGTGGGTGTCCGGTGAGCCACGAAATGCCGCATGCAACTTAGAAATGAAAAAAATTAAATTTTTGAGTTTTACGTCCCACGGATATGCCGGTTAGGTTAAACAAGGCGGTGATGATAAGAGATGAATGAAAATGGTGGAATGAAGAAAGTGGGAGAAAACGGGAAAACCCCGAGAAAACCCACGCACACGGTGTTTGTCCACCACAAAGTTCACTTGGCGGGAGCAGGGTTTGAACCCGGGACCCCATGCAACTTAGAAATGTTTTCTGGGTTATCCAGCCAGAGTCACCGACTCTTACAAGTGCCCCGTTGGGAAAATCATCTTGAATCTCTAGGTGAAACTTCTTTCCTTTACAGATTGCAATTGGTGCAATCAAATATCCACTTACGTTAGCACATGCAACAATTTTTACAGTTTCTCCACTTTCAACACAGGTTAAAGTACACACAGACGATGTTCCTTTCTCGGTGAATAGTTTTTTGAAGCCCTATTATTTAATTGAAGACCACTTTCGTCTACTTTGTATATACACTGAGGCTTATTTGTGAGATTGGGATCAACTAGTGTATTTCGAAGCAAGGAAAAATATTCCTTTCTCGGTGAATAGTTTTTGTGAAGCCCTATTATTTAATTGAAGACCACTTTCGCCTACATTGTATATACACTGAGGCTTATTTGTGAGATTTGGATCAACTAGTGTATTTCGAAGCAAGGAAAAATATTCCTTTCTCGGTGAATAGTTTTTGTGAAGCCCTATCATTTAATTGAAGACCACTTTCGTCTACATTGTATATACACTGAGGCTTATTTGTGAGATTGGGATCAACTAGTGTATTTGGAAGCAAGGAAAAATATTCCTTTCTCGGTGAATAGTTTTTGTGAAGCCCTATCATTTAATTGAAGACCACTTTCGTCTACATTGTATATACACTGAGGCTTATTTGTGAGATTGGGATCAACTAGTGTATTTCGAAGCAAGGAAAAATATTCCTTTCTCGGTGAATAATTTTTGTGAAGCCCTATCATTTAATTGAAGACCACTTTCGTCTACATTGTATATACACTGAGGCTTATTTGTGAGATTGGGATCAACTAGTGTATTTGGAAGCAAGGAAAAATATTCCTTTCTCGGTGAATAGTTTTTTAGAAGCCCTATTATTTAATTGAAGACCACTTTCGTCTACATTGTATATACACTGAGGCTTATTTGTGAGATTGGGATCAACAAGTGTCTTTCCAAGCAAAGATAAATATTCTTTAACGGTTTCTTTGTTCAAACCATCAGTTCTAGCAATGGATCGTCCTTCTAGTTTGCGCAAGGATATCTGAGAATTTCGCTTGCGAAATAATTAAGAGCACTCAATACCAGCCTTTCGACTTACACGTAAAAAGGTATGTCTCAACCCGTTACTTTATGCAAATAAGTACGTAGGACGTCATACCTCATTACGTCCAAACCCAAAACCACAACTAGACAGCTCCAGAATTCTTGATACTAGTTCCTTTTCTTGCTCTTTGAAAATGCTCTCACCGTTGCTTTATACTTTTCAATTTATCACATACCTGTTGTTTTAGCCTTCTCTTTAGACAAGAGTGTGGCACACTTAAACAAATCTGGCGCATGTGTTTGGCCCCTTCCTTCTTTATGTGCTTTTATTGCCAAATGTATTTGTTGTTCTGTCCATTCTTGTTGTGTTTTTCTCTGATATCTCTCCATCTGAAAATAAAAACAATATAAAATAAAATTAATCAGTAACTTTTCATCTTTTACGATTAAGTAAGTACATTTAATAAGTTAGTGACTGTGGTATGTTACAGTACGGCTAAGTATAGTTAGTAACTACTGTAACTTTAATAAGTTAATAACATTGATATAATCGAATTGGCAAAAAAAATACATAAAACCAAGAATAGTATTCTAAAAGCCTGGCAATAGCCTGGTAAGTAGCAATATATATTTTGTCATCGAAAAATGTGTGACTCCTTTCACCCATATTTTACAGACCCTAATCACCCATATCGCTAACGAACTGTTTCATGAGAAATGAGAAACAGGTTAGTGCGTAAATTAGTTTCTTAGTAATACCTAATACATTTATGGTGTTAATATAACCAATAAAATATAAACGTTTTAGAGACTTTTACAGTGTTGCCAAAACATCCTCGCCCGCCAATTGTCAAGCTGGCAGCATCTGTCACCATTGCCGTAAGAAATTTGGCTTTAAAATCTCCCCTAGCTACTTACAATTTATTTATAATGGCTATATTTTTAGAGACAAAGAAATGAATATGAATTAATATCTATAAAATTGCTAGAAGAGGAAAGATTGTGGCTATAATTGCTAGAAGAGGTAATCCTCAACTTTTAGGGCTACCTTTGTTCTTATATCAGAGATCTCCCTGCTGTCTCTCTTTCTTTGTTACAGGGCGGGGTTAAGTAATTCGAAACTTACGGAAAAGGAAAGACACGTTGAAGTTTGTTCAACAAAGAATTAACTGCTAAAACTTCTGCTGCCTTTCGAGCAGTAATGCGAACTATAGAGTATGTTTAATATAGGGAATTTGAGTTCAATTCTTGCCTCTTTGTTATTATTAATTATTAATAACGTCACAAAGATTAAAGATAATGGGTTTCTTATTTACTTTTTTCACTTACATAAAACGGGACAAATTCTACTTTTTTCTATCTACTGACGGGACGGCCGGGGCACGCCCCAAAACGGGACGTATGGTTGCCCTAATTATAAAGTAACTTCATACAAAATTTCTTTCTGATACAATATAGCATATGATAGAAGCAACGTAAATCAATTACCTTCGAAGTTTAAATCAACTAAATTTTCCACGTACTCACCTTTCAGAGAGTAATTTCCGCCCACCTTTTTTTTTTCAGAATGCACCTCCAAGCTGTTTACATTCTTTTTTTTTTTTCTCAGACCAGCTATGTCTAAAGAATGACATTGGACGGCGGTACAGTTTCACCAGTTTCAGTTCCACATCCCACAGCCCCAAGCGCAAACTTGGCCCTATTCAGACGTTGAATCTATTCGGCCGAACTCACCTTAAATATATTAAAAATTGTAACGAATCAGCAAGGAAGGCTATTTCTAGAATTCGAACCATTTTCCAAAATCCAGGGAGACAATTGCCCGCACTGGGAGAGTCCTCGGGTTTAGCTTTACTATACCAATTGTTTCTGAGTATTCTATTATTTTGTATTTCAAATTAACATAACTGTTTTCTTATAATATTCCTTGACAACATTAAACGTTTCCATTCAATTCTTTAATTTTACACCGACACATATACATGTTATTTTCGTAGTGTTTTTTTCGTTTTGTTTTCTTTTTTCTTTTTTTTAACCGACAACGCTAGCAAACATATTTTGAAAATGAAAAATGAAATGAAATCTTTGAGTTTTACGTCCCACGTTTATGACGGTTAGGCTAAAGGAGATGGTGATTATGAGAAATGAATGAAATGGGGGAATGAAGAAAGTGAGAGGAAATGGGAGAACACCAAGGAAACCCACGTACATGGTGTTTGTGCACCACAAAGTTTACTTGGCGGGAGCAGGGTTTAACCCAGGACCACATTCACCAGAGGCGAATGCTCTACTACTGAGCCACCGTGTGCGTGGCTTTTCTCGTGGTTCTCCCGTTTCGTCCCACTTCCTTCATTCCACCATTTCAATCATTACTCATCATCACCGTTTCCTTTAGCCTAACCGGCATAACCGTTGGACGTAAAACTCAAAGATTTCATTTCATTTTTCTACCACTGAGCCACCGTGGCTCCAAAATCACGTTTTGATTCACCACAGTAGTAGGCTTGGTAACAGGAAACCTTATAGAGCAGAGAAAAGAGCAACAATCTATTTCAGACGTCCACAAGAGAATGATATCAAGTTTTATTTTGATTTTAATCTCCATTAATAGATAGGAAACATGCCCCTTAATTCTGAGTTTTTTACAAACGAGCAGGTGATACCAACAGTGCTTGACTATCATTTTCTCCTGATCATTTTTTTTCTTTTGCAACGTGTGCATAGCTTATTCTGGAGATTGAACCAATACTTTTGTTAAGCTTTGTGTACGTGAAACTAAGTACGGTTTTCAGCGAATAGGAGAACATTAGTCTTCTAAAATTTACGAGGCCAGTGGGGATGCTTACCGGCGCATATCTAACACTAGTGTTCAGAAACTTGCTTCTTCATGGACAGCTAAGACAACGGCAGTATCAGGCTGAGAAGAATAGGCAAGTAATGAAAAGGGCTTAGTTAAAAGGAAAATAAAATGATGTAGGCTACAGACTGGAAGGCAAAGCTATATATTATGGAAACTTTTGGATATTTTTCTTTTGTTAAGCAAATTTGATCTTCCATTTAATATTCATTTAGATACGGTCACTAAAAGAGTAAAGTAAGTCATGAACGAGCAAGTAAGCAGGTTAGATCTAATGGTCAGATAAATTAATTTCAAAAACCCACGGTAAGTTACGTTTCGAATGATATGAGCACATTTCTCAGAGAAGACATTTCGAAAGAAGTCTCTCAAGCTGGAATGTTTTCTGTTCTACTCTGAGTGCTCACTGAATTGTTACCACACAAGATGTGGCCAGCAGTCAAGCTCATAATAAGTATTGCAGAGTTACAACACATGTTGACAGACAGAACAGTATTACAATGGTAGGTGGGCAATATTTATCAGCATTTCAAAAGGGTGCCAGAGCAATAGGTGAATTAATAACCCAGATAGTAACATTTGTCTTATGCGGCCGTTCCAGTATAATGTGGGAAGAAAAGGAGTGGCAAGAAAATGAGATATCATCCCCCAAGATACGACGGCAGGGGCGTATGTAAGGTCGTACCTTGAGGAGAGCGTCGCGTCAAATTGCTCGTGACAGCCTTAAGAACTATCTTTGTTCGAAGTAATGTGAGCAATACAATAGTGGATGTACAACACCCATATCCCACGCAACTATGCGGCGTAGACTGCTACATATGAAGTTCCATAGCAAACGACTCACTCCTCATGACACGTCACCACCAATTTCATTGCGCTTGGGCACAGGATCACGCTCATTGCACAGCGGATGATTGGAAGAGTTTGTTATCTGAAAAATCATGATTTTTGCTTCACCACTCGGATGAGCGCATGCGTGTGTTGCGCCAACAGCACGAATCTACTGATGTCCCGTGTATGCTGTGTAATGTATAGGCAGGTGGGAGCGGCTGTCGGGTTTGAGGGTGCTTCTGTTGGCATGAATTGGAATCATTAGTCTGCATTAACCATACTGGACATCCGTTGTGTATCTGCAAGTATTAGGGGCCATGTATATCCTACAATGCAACACTTCCACCCACACGCAGACAGTATTTTGGAGTACGACAATGCATGGTGCTGCGAGCCAGGACTGAACTTGCTTGCCTTGAGGTACATTCCAAGGTGATTGAGGTGAATTGGTTCCTAACGCATTGGATCGTGATCGTGTAGAACATCTATGAGATGTTTTGGAACGAGGTCTTCGCGCCATGGCTCCTGTACCTACATCTATGGGCTCATTGTGGGATGCCATCACGAATATATAGTGTCAGATCCACGCCGAAACATATAGCAAAGTGCAGACTCTATGTCAGGCTGTTGTCGAGCTCGTCCTTTGAACAAAAGGTGGATCAAGAAAGTATTAAGTAGGTGGTCGCAATTTAGTTAGCAGTCAGTGTACTAGACTCTACTAAAAGTATAACAGTTTCAGATCAGTGCTCTGTTGTTTTACGGTATTTGCTAAAACTGTTGTTAAAGGAAGACTTTTGCAAAATGCAAATCTAATACAGATTATCATTGCGACTTACTGCTGTAAATTCCAGAGAAGTTGAACCTTGATATTAAGAAATGTATTGGAAATTCAACCGAGGCACAAGTAACATTCAAGAATGATATTTTTCAAAACATCTATGTACCGTGTGCCCTGATCAGTTATACGTGTGGAGTAACACTCACATACCCAATCTTCTCATATATGATTCGACAAAAACTTGCAATGATTTTGTGTCATTGTTTGTTTCGCTGAATGACTGTGTGGTATTTTTACGTGGATCTTATCTGCGAACGGACATTTAGAAGATCACCTGTCAACAAAGGCGTCTTGCAGTTATTGCAGAGATGAGATGGTGTTACAAACACTCCGCTTTGCAGAAAGTATTTGTTCTTTTTTCGAACCCAGAAAGTGCTTTATACAAAGAGTTGATCACAACAATGAAGGAGATTTTTCCTACAGAGAATATCAAACGAGAACATGTGTTGCCGATCCCAAGAGTTTCGACTATTCGACGAACGTTTCAGCATTCTCACGTAACCCTGTATTGTTTACGCATGTTACCGTATCCAGCTGTTGTAAGTTAGTCACAAGGAAGCAGCTAATATAAAATTTACATAGATTATCATATGAGTAAAGGTAGAATGAAACGAGCCCTGAGGGGTTTCTAACACCCACCGCTAATGGAAACAGTATTACAAAAAATTAAGAAAAATAGACTAACTTCCCTCAGACCAGGTTTAAACCCACGACTAAAGTGACATTCGTTATTAACACGCTCATTAGTACACTCGGCTATGAGGGCTGATAGCATGTGGCTTTGGCTTTCTGGTATATGTGTGTCATGACTCTTGGTGCGATATCACTATCGGAAAATAAGGTCAGAGGATACCAACCTCATAAGCTGAAACGTTTGGGATCCGCAAATATGTAACCAGAAGCTAGGTGTATAGCGAAAGGAAATATATGTATATGCTACTCTACATATATACTAGCATCAAATTCCCGCTTCACTGGGTTAAATAAAGAAAATATATAGTAATATGTTTCGTTAGTCAGTCACTATTAATATTACGTCATTTTCGAATAATTTTTATATATCCCCTCTCCTCCACATGTTGCGTGCCACGGCATCGGAAGTGTCATTGTTCATCTCAACGACCCCGAAAATGATAAATTCGACACTGATATTGGTCATTTTATTATATATATATATATATATATATATATATATATATATATATATATATATATATACCCCTCCCATCCCACAATTTTTGCGGGGATAAATTTCGATTTAAATGACATTAGAAGTGTCACTGTTGATCTCAGCGTCAACAAAAACTATAGATTCAACACTAATATCGGTCATTTTCGATCATTTGTAAATGACTTTTGCCTCCTTTAAGTTACATCGTCAAAGTGAAATAACAAAAACCATCTCACTTTAGAACTTCATCTAGGTTGAAAATTTGATCGACATCGATCCAGTGGTTCAAGAGTTAGTAAGTTTTATGTATTTTTTTATATATTTCGACTCCTACGTCCTCCCATAAGTTCTAGAGTTAAAGTGATATTGCAAAAACCTCATATCTGAACCGCATATATGTAGAAAATTTGGTTAAGATCGCTCGGGTGATTCAAGAGTTATTAAGTTTTATTTACTTTTTCTAGGTCCCCTCCTCCCGCAACCGTAAGCTTTACCAGAAACGTAAATAACTAAAAACACTTCCACGCCAGAACTGCATCTAAGTAGAAAATTTGATCGAGATCGGTCTGGCGGTTCAAGAGATTAAGAGTCAGAAATACAGTTACTTTCAATTTTATAATATATATATATATATATATATATATATATATATATATATATATATATATATACAAAACGTCTTGTCATGTTCAAAACAATTCTGACAGCACAAGTGTACCTGATAATATTTCAAGTGACGATACTTCTCTCAAACTATCTCCAAACACTGGGTGCTGAGGCATTGCACTCATATCCATGCTATAGACTTCTGTCCCAACTGAAAGAGCAGAGAGCTGATTCTCAGTCTCCTAAAAATGCAGTTTTAAGATTTTTGGAATGAGCCTATAACAGATTTGGAAAATTAGAAGGTAGTTTCTTTGTTTCTAGTGAACTGCAGAAAACTCGCCTTAAGAGATGAAAAAGGAGTTTCTATTAATATCAAGATGAAGTGCTTCTGTTCCAATTGAGACATTTCTCTGAAAGTTCATGTTAAAAAAAAAAAAGTCGAAGAACTTTGGACATTCTCGATCAGCTGATTAGTTAAATAAACTTGTATATGGAAACAATTACTCTGTAGGTCAATGTCAGGATTCTGATATTCGTTTGTTCGAAGTGATTGAAACGCCACCTATCTTTTGTACTCTACCCGTAACTACTACGTTTCCATTAGAATGAAACGTGAGGTAAGCCGGAGTAGGAGCCTAGAAATTGTGTTCGTCAAATTGAAAATTAGTATAATGTAATCTCGGTATAATTTTTGACTTAAAGTGCTCCTAGACGTAAGGTAGACGGAAGAAGATGTAACAATTTTGTGTACAGTGCCAACGATATATGACTCGTCGAGAAATTGTAAGTACTAAATTTTAATCTATTTTTTTCCTCTTTTTGGCCCAATTGCTTCATGTTTTTGGTGAGTGGTATGTCTTTGGTCACTAGAATAATCATATGTTGTTAAATATTTGGGGGATTAAATTCAATTTGAGAGTATATTTGATATGAGAAACTTTTCAAAAACAATAATCTGTAAATTCCATTTAGAATATTAAATAGTAGAATGCTAATGTGGAATAACTTCCGGACTACCAATCAAATATGGGAAAGGGTGAATTTGATTTCAATAATGTTGTTTGTGTCAGTACGTTTATTTTGTTACTGTTAAATTTATATTCATGCTAAATTATTTATATAATAAATTGTTCATGTTGAAGGAGATTTATAATTTAAATGAAAAAAGATTACATGCCCAAACTGTTCCGCATTAAGAGAAGGATAAAAGACCCTTTCATAGGTAGTGGATTACTTGGTTTCAAGACTGCCGCTACACAATGACCAGATACTGCATCGAACCACTTAACACAATATTGGGTGTGGTAATTTCAAGTATTTCTTCAAGATTCAAAAAACAGGACATTTATTTGCTGTTTTTTCGTTTTGGGACCCTAAAACTTTCAACGAAGATACAGAACTTCCAGACTCGGCTTTCAATAAATTTAGATACTTTCTGAAGAAATTCAGTAAAAAAGTTTCTGAGGATTCTGTCAAAGATCTCTTGGACTTTTCAAGGAAGTGTGAATCCTTGAAAGTCAGTCTTGCTGACGAGTACAACCAAGAGGAAACGATAGATATGTTGGTAGGATTAAGTATTTCAGGATTAGAAAAAAACGGTTTTCTTCACAAAAAAATGAGAGTGCAAAATGTGTTTAAAAAATTCGACAGAAATGCTTATTCAGGTGTGCTACTAGCATACAAAATTGCTGTTGAATTAGCCCTCGAGCCAGGTAACATGTGAAAGAAGTTCTTCAAGGCTGAAATACATTAAAAATAGGTTAAAAAGTGTCATATCTTACGAACATTTGTGTTGATCTTGTAGCATCACAAGTAGTGCACTGAAACATCTGCTAATTTTGTAATATAGTACACGTATTTCTTGTCTTTTGTGTACTACTTCGATCAATTCAGAATGATACACTGATAAAAGAATACGTATACTTTTTTTAAACTGTTAATGGTTAATATTATTGACTTACTGCAGAAAGAACACTGCGCTACTTGATTTCTGTCATTGAGATCCAAGTAGCCCTTGTGCGGAAAATCACCCACGCACAATAAAAATGCCCATCTGCCCCTGCTCATAAACACCCACCAATTTCACCTGTTGCCTAATATATATATATATATATATATATATATATATATATATATATATATATATATATATATATATATATATATATATATATATATATATATAAGCGTGGTTGAAAACAAAGCTGTGGGGGATCAGGGGAGCAGAATTGATTAAAGTGGCATATTTACAGGTCTATCGTGCTCAAGCTCCCCCCGAAATAAATTTGTTATTTTTTCCGCATTCAACGTGCAACAATAATCTTTCTTACCATTTCTAAGAATGTCATAGACTTTCCATTTTCTTAAGCTCTTTATTTATTTGTCATTTGTTCTTTCTTTCGTCCTTTCTACTTCTCTGTTTATTTTTCTTGATCTTACTACCTTTCGTTTCGCCTATCATACTTTATCGACAGTTGTCAGTTATCGACAGTTAGGGTATATCGACGTCCGAGAAGTTGCCCCCCCCCATTGAAGCACTAATGATCTCTTCTAGTGCAATCGTTAGTGCTTCGTTAGTGCTTCCTAGAACACGAACTCCCAACATTAGTGCTTCAATAGTTTGGACGCTAGAAGCAAAAAACTTTGGGGGGGGGGGGGCAACTTCACGTTAGCCCCCCCCAGAAAGCATTAACGATTAAACCAAGTGCAATCGTTACTGCATCGTTAGTGCTTCCAGAAAACACTAATATTTTCGTTAGTGCTTCAATATTAGTGTAGATATGGCCAATTACATTAACGAAAAGCCCATAAGGAATACATGGGGAATTTTTCATTCGGTCAAATTCCCGCCAAATTCAAAAGCGCTAATGATATCTTCTAGTGTAATCGTTAGTGCTTCGTTAGTGCTTCTTAGAACACCAACTCCCAACATTAGTGCTTCAATAGTTTGGACGCTAGAAGCAAAAAACTTTGGGGGGGGGCAACTTCACGTTAGCCCCCCCAGAAAGCATTAACGATTAAACCAAGTGCAATCGTTAGTGCATCGTTAGTGCTTCCAGAGAACACTAATAGTTTCGTTAGCGCTTCAATATTAGTGTAGATATGGCCAATTACATTTCATGAAAAGCCCATAAGGAATACATGGGGAATTTTTCATTCGGTCAAATTCCCGCCAAATTCAAAAGCGCTAATGATATCTTCTAGTGTAATCGTTAGTGTTTCGTTAGTGCTTCTTAGAACACCAACTCCCAACATTATTGCTTCAATAGTTTGGACGCTAGAAGCAAAAAACTTTGGGGGGGGCCAACTTCACGTTAGCCCCCCCCCCCCAGAAAGCACTAACGATTAAACCAAGTGCAATCGTTAGTGCATCGTTAGTGCTTCCAGAAAACACTAATAGTTTCGTTAGTGCTTCAATATTAGTGTAGATATGGCCAATTACATTTCACGAAAAGCCCATAAGGAATACATGGGGAATTTTTCATTCGGTCAAATTCCCGCCAAATTCAAAAGCGCTAATGATATCTTCTAGTGTAATCGTTAGTGCTTCGTTAGTGCTTCTTAGAACACCAACTCCCAACATTAGTGCTTCAATAGTTTGGACGCTAGAAGCAAAAAACTTTGGGGGGGCCAACTTCACGTTAGCCCCCCCCAGAAAGCACTAACGTTTAAACCAAGTGCAATCGTTAGTGCATCGTTAGTACTTCCAGAGAACACTAATAGTTTCGTTAGCGCTTCAATATTAGTGTAGATATGGCCAATTACATTTCACGAAAAGCACATAAGGAATACATGGGGAATTTTTCATTCGGTCAAATTCCCGCCAAATTCAAAAGCGCTAATGATATCTTCTAGTGTAATCGTTAGTGCTTCGTTAGTGCTTCTTAGAATAGCAACCCCAACATTAGTGCTTCAATAATTTAGACGCTAGAAGCAAAAAACTCTTAGGGTGCAACTTCATGTTAGCCCCCCCGGAAACACTAATGATTAAACCTGGTGCAATCGTTAGTGCTTCCAGAAAACACTAATGGTTTTGTTTTGCTTGACTATTAGTGTAGATGTGCCCACTTATATGTCACAAAGATGTCCAAACCCACGAGGTCGGCGGTCACGAGTTCGAAACTTACGTTCAATCGACCTCAACCTCACGAAGTGAGCGTGTGATAAGGCTGGTGATGTGGGCGTGAAGTTGAGTGAGCTCTAGGCGAGACTGGTGAGGTGAGCGTGAGGTCAGACTGGTGATGTGAGCGTGAGGTCAGACTGATGATGCAAACGTGAGGTTGAGTGAGCGTGAGGTCAGGCTAATGTTGTGAGCGTGAGGTTGTGTGAGCGTGAGGTCGAAATGAGTTTGTGAGTTCAGGTCGAAATTATTTTTTTTAGCGTGAGCTTGAGTGAGGTTAGGTCATCTCTGGTTATGAAACTCCCATAAACATATGGGGAATATTTCACTGGGACTAATTCCCGACAAACTCAAAAGAGCTAATGATATTTTTAATACAATCTTTAGTGCTTCGTTTGTGCTTCTTAGAGCAGTGACTCTTAACACTAGTGCTGCAATAGTTTGGTCACTAAAAGCAAAAAAAAAAAAAATCAAGGAGAAACGTGAAGTTAGCCCCCAGGAAGCACTAACAATCACACCTAGTGCAATTGATAGTATATTGTCGGTGGTACTAGAAAACACATAATAGTTTCGTTAGTGCTTCATTATTAGTGACGAAACTCACGTAAGAAAAACATTGGGAATTTTTCGTTGAGTTAAACTTCCCGAAATTCAAAAGCACTAATGATCTCTTCCAGTGCAATCGTTAATACTTCTTAGAGCACCAAATCCGAACATTAATGCTTCATTAGTTTGGATGCTAGGAGTTAAAAAAAGAGGGCTAACTTCACGTTAGTTCCCCAGAAAGCACTAACGACAAAATCTAGTGCAATCCATAGTGCATCGTTAATACTTGTAGAAAACAGTAATAATTTTGTTTGTTTCTCTATTAATTCGATTTTGGGAGATGAATTTCATTATCTTTCTAATTTTTTCGTATGAAAATGTAATTTTTTTCCTTAGTTCATATATAAACAGTCATTTTATTATTTTTTTCTTCTGCATTGCTTTACGATACGATAAAAATTAACTACAATCCTTTGCTAATTTTACTATGTTTAATTCTGTTTGTTGAGTTTGTAAAATGATTTTTACGGGTTTTGGAACATAACGTTAATTGATCTTTTACAATAGTATTATTTATTTGTGGACTTTAGGCTTCGTGATTCAAAGTTGTATAAAAAGATGAAAATGCTAAGAAGACTGTAATTAAAACAAGGTAAGTGTCTTTACAGTTAATTAATGTGGAGTAATTAATTAATGTGAAGTAACTGTTATTGATTAACCTTTTTCTTGAATAATTCTTCTAAAGAGATTCCTGTTGTCACCCCGGTTACCCTAGCAGACATCTCCTACGTTAAATACAAATTTTTAAAAGGGTTACCCGTAACACACGAAATTTAATACCAAGCAGTGTTCTACTAATTATTCAATATACACAAACCAAATAAAAACAAAGAAGGCATACTTCAATAATTATAAATGTATCAACTCAACGGTGATATGTATACACGACCCCAAAAGTGCATTACCACCTGCAATTCTCCTTTCCCTAAAATAGCAGGCAACCCAAACAGCTCGGCGGTTGAGTTGGTTGCAACTTCGAAAGGCGTTGGACTAAACCACAATTTTGTCAGAAATATATCAGTGTGCCAAACTGCAAATAAGAGAGAAATAAAAACTTTCTTATGGTAAGTTCTAGTTCAAAGTTCGAAGCACTTGCTTTTGCACGTTTTTTTTTTGTTTCTTTTTTTCAGGGAACAGACAACTTCTAGCATCTAAGAAATTATATCATATAATATTGCAAATTTGCAAGTGGATATATTTGCATTGCAATTTGTGGTAATAAAGATATAATGATTGTAAAAAGTAACTTTAATTTATTCCTCCATCGCAAGTCTTAGGGGCTCCTTATGGACCTCGTTGCACTCCCGAATATCGATATCGAAAATTTAGAATGATATATTCATGTCCATATATTTGTGATATCGAATGTTGATATATGATAATATAGATATCGACGATAGCGCTATCGACATAACACAGACATAGGTCCGAGAAATGATGCTTGAAATATACTGGAATCAACAATCAAATTCTAAATAAGTTCTCCATTTCCGTATTCAATGTTGAGGGGAAGGGTGTGAACCCGAATAGAAATTTTAAGAAAAAATGTTAAGATGAAAGTAGGTTTTCCGTTTCCCCTTCAATACAAAATTATTAAGAGAAAACTATTACTGTAATTTACCTTTTACTTCTGTTTCTGATAGTTATCACAAATCAGCGACAGTACACATACTTTACATAGTATACCAATACACTCTATAACTTTTCACAACCAAGCAAGCCGGAAGATGAATTTCCTGTGATATTAAAATGGATTGTTCTACAAAATAGTCATAATTCATTGGCCATATTTCTATCAGTACTTTGGTACGGACTAAGAGCTACAAGACTAAAAGACTTCTGCATTTTCCTGAGAATTTCATTTTCTTAATGTAAGTCCCCTATCCTGGGCTAATTCTGGCTACCGCGGTTTCGAGGTAATCCGTAAACGAGAGAGTAAAGTTTGTCTACTCTCAACCCTCGACAGTTTGTGGAAAGATATTTCACAGTTCATGTTGTTATTTCTTCGTTAAAAAAACACTTCTAGTTGACTCTATTCATGGTGAATTACTGAACTTAAACATTTACAATTATTGAAAAAGGAATAATAATTTTGAAACATAAAAAGGCATTACAGTTCAGTAGAATGCAGTAGTAGATGAAGTGAATGAAAATATTGTTTATTTGTTGAGATGTGCAAACTGAATGTGAATAATAAGTGTATATTCACGCATACTCTTCTCGAGAGGCGGATCTACGATGGAATTCTGGTGGCTCGGTGGTTTGTAATACTCCTACTTAGAGCTACTTTTAAGAGCTCCAAACTCTGGAATGGGTTTTTTTAATATATCAAATAAGAAAGATTCACTTTCTGGGGGCAATCGCCCTGATCACTCCCTGGATCCGCCCCTGCTCTTGTGTAGCAGACTTTGAAGACACCTAGTTCGTGTCTACTCTTGATGATGCTGATTAGGGATGCCCACATCCGGATAATTTTTTATTCGGATAGAAACTTATCCGGATTTGCAATATGTGGATGAGAGATAAAACGGATGACGGATAATATCCAGATGACGGATAACGGATAATATCCGGATAACGGCTGACGGATAATATCAGGATGACGAATGACTGATAATATCTGGATAACGGATACTATCTGGGTGACGGATATCCGGTGAACTTGAAGCTCCTGGAAGCGCTAGTTCTGACCACACATATTCGCGTCCTTGATCATCATAAAATAAAAAAACAATTCATATTTCATAACATTCACAGACGGCACGATGAAGTACTGAACATATTGAAAACTTACTACGTAATAATTAATGAGTGATTGCACTTTTTCTTTTAATATTCATGGTATAGGCTATCATAATATAAATTGTTACCCATGTAGAGTCTACTAATGTTCAGAAAGATGGATTTCTTTAAAAAGAAAAAGACTGAAAGAATTACGGTTGTCTCGAACTGCCGCATAGAAGACATGTAATTTACTAACCTGTCTCGCAATCCACTTGTTTCGAAAGTTAACTGTTGACCGAACGTGCCTCATTAACTTGCTTATCTAATTATTAGTACGTTTCTACTTTTACTCGCTTTTTACTTGTTTAACTTGATTTTTCAGTAAACTAGAACGACTGGGACACGCACACAAAACATCGAGGACATTTAAATTTCGAAAGCTCTTCCACACGGAATCGATCCCGGGATCCCGTATACCAAAGGATTTTAAGGCAAAAAAATTGTTAAAAGTATTTATACTTCCCCATAAATAGAAAGCTATTAATAGAAAACCATTACTGTAATTTACCTTTTACTTCTGTTTCTGATTGTCATCACAAATCAGCGACAGTACAGGTACTTTACATAATATAGCAATGTACTCTATATTTTTCAGAACTAAGTAAACCGGAAGATGAAACTCCTGTGATATTAGAGTGGAATGTTCTGCAAAATATTCATAATTCATTGTCCTTATTTCTATCAGTACTTTTGCCACAGACTCAGAGCTACAAGACTAATAGAACTAGAAATGAAATATTTCATTCCTCCTTTTCTCTCAGATTTCTGTCTTTTGTTGAGAAAGTCATTCTTTTAAAAATAAGCTTCCTATCTCGGGATAATTGTTGCTACTGGATGTTTCAACGTTATCGTTACCCGAAAGTGTAAAGTTTGTCGACTCTCAAATCACAACAGTTTGTTAAAAGACATTTCAAATTTCATGTTGTTATTTCTTCATTACAAAAACACTTATGGTTAATTCTATTCATGGTGAATTATTGAACTTATAAACACGAAAAAATAGTGTGATAGGTAACACCATGCAGCTAGACTATCCAATATACCCCTTATCCCATAGTCGTGTCTGGTAAAAGGACCACCCCCTCTCTTCTCGTTTCCTTTCTCCCGTATTAGAATCAACAGCAACATGAGCACAATTCTAACTTCAAAATATACATGTATTAGTATCAATAAAGTGAAAGAATAAAAATGAGACGAAACGAAATTTATAATTAATGTAGGGAGAATTTTAAACACTTCTCAATGAAAAATTAAAACGTATAAATATCTGTTAGAGGTACAGAAGTGAGACAGAGAGAAAAAGAGACAGAAGGAGAGAAAGAAAATGGACCACAGATAAAAATATTCGACGTAGTAAACGAACTTAGCATTAGAAAGTTCCGTTTCAGGAAGTCCACTGATAATATGGGAATAGAGTTTTTTAAAAATATTTTTCAGAACTGTTGGAATAAACAATGCTTGAAAGATTCATTAAGTCACTTTCAAAACGAATAGTAAACTTGGTGGTCAAATTAAATAATTTCCAGTGACACTGTAGAGTTCCGAGACACATCTTGGATCATGCCAAAAGTTTAGCACACACCGTTTCTTTCCCCGTGATTCGGTTCCAAATCCGGATATTACCGTCGTCCGTCATCCGGATATTATCCGTCAGCCGTTATCCGGGTATTATCCGTTATCCGCCATCTGGATATTATCCATTATCCGTCATCCATTTTGTTACCTGTCATCCGCATATTGCAAATCCGGATAAGTTTCTATCCGATATCCGAATAAAAGATTATCCGGATGTGGGCATCCCTAATCAGCATCGTCAGGAGTAGACACGAACTAAGTGTCTTCAAAGTCTGCTACACAAGAAGGGGCGGATCCAGGGGGCGATCAGAGCGATTGCCCCAAGAAAGGGAATCTTTCTTATTTGATATATAAATAAAACCCATTCCAGAGTTTGGACCTCTTAAAAGTAGCTCTAAGTAGGGTATTTCAAACACCGAGTCCCCAGAAGTCCATCGTAGATCCGCATCTGGAGAAGAGTATGTGTGAATAAACACTTATTATTCACATTCAGTTTGCACATCTCAACAAATAAACAATATTTTCATTCACTTCATCTACTACTGCATTCTACTGAACTGTAATGCCTTTTTATGTTTCAAAATAATTATTCCTTTTTCAATAATTGTAAATGTTTAAGTTCAGTAATTCACCATGAATAGAGTCAACTAGAAGTGTTTTTTTAACGAAGAAATAACAACATGAACTGTGAAATATCTTTCCACAAACTGTCGAGGGTTGAGAGTAGACAAACTTTACTCTCTCGTTTACGGATTACCTCGAAACCGCGGTAGCCAGAATTAGCCCAGGATAGGGGACTTACATTAAGAAAATGAAATTCTCAGGAAAATGCAGAAGTCTTTTAGTCTTGTAGCTCTTAGTTCGTACTAAAGTACTGATTGAAATATGGCCAATGAATTATGACTATTTTGTAGAACATTCCACTTTAATATCACAGGAAATTCATCTTTCGGCTTGCTTGGTTGTGAAAAGCTATAGAGTGTATTGGTATACTATGTAAAGTATGTGTACTGTCGCTGATTTGTGATAACAATCAGAAACAGAAGTAAAAGGTAAATTACAGTAATAGTTTTCTGTTAATAGTTTTGTATTCAAGGGAAATGGAAAATCTACTTTTATCTTAACATTTTTTTCTTAAAATTTCTATTCGGGTTAACACCCTTCCCCCTCAACATTGAATACGGAAATGGAGAACTTATTTAGAATTTGATTGTTGATTCCATTATATTTCAAGCATCACTCGTACCTGGGCCTGTGTTATGTCGATACATCGCTATCGTCGATATCCATATTATCATATATCAACATTCGATATCACAAATATATGGACATTAATATATCATTCTAAATTTTTGATATCGATATTCGGGGCGGGGGCGGCGAGGTATAAGGGGCCCGTAAGACTTGCGATGGATGAAGAAATTAAACTTATATTTACAATGTTGTTTTCTAATCATAATATCTTTATTACCACAAATTGCAATGTAAATACATCCACTTGCAAATTTGCAATATTATGTGATATAATTACTTAGACGCCAAAACTTTTGTGTTCCTTGAAAGAAGAAACAACAAATCGCGTGCAAAAGCAAGTGCTTCAAACTTTGAACTAGAATTTACCATAAGAATGTTTTTTATTTGTCTCTCTTGGAAATTTCCATCCTTTTTGGCCTTTGGGACTGGTCCTTTGACAAAACGTGCACACATCATCGCTATATGCATTGATGCTCTTAGGTAGATCAAGAGATTTTGAAAGGAAACGAATTTCTAATAATAGTAATAATAATAGTAATAATAATAATAATAATAATAATAATAATAATAATAATAATAATTATTATTATTATTATTATTATTATAACAATGGGGTTTACAACTAGGGTTCCATCTCTTTATCTTGAATGGGAGGGCCGCAAGTCTGCTACGCCACTGGTGCCCCTATTCTGTGTTTGTCTCTTTTTCGTTTCGTTTAGCTATTTGTTTTTGTGCTATTACGCTTTTATATGAAACATTTATATTTTATGACTTTTCCTTTTTGTGAGTTTCTTTTTTAGGGTGGGGTGGGGGGAAAGAGAGAAATGCTTTCTTCTTATATCAGTTTCTCACCATTCATCTTGTTTGAAATGCTTAAGTAAGTCATTTTTTAACTTTTGATGTCATCCAACTACGTCACAATAATAGAATTGTCATTCTTACCAATTTGTTTTATTCTCTTATTTGCAGTTTGCCACAGTGATATATTTGTGACAAACTTGAGGTTTAGTCCAACGCCTTTCGAATTTGCAACCAACTCAACCACCAAGTTTTATGGGTTGCCTCCTATTGCAGGGAAAGGAGAATTACAGGTCGTAATGCACTTTTGGAGTCGTGTATACACATCACCGTTGAGCTGATACATTTATAAATAATAAAATAATAAAATGACTGTTTATATATGAGCCAAGGAAAAAAGATTAATTTTCATACGAAAAAATTAGAAACATAATGAAATGTATCTCCCAAAACTGAACTAATAGAAACACAAACAAAACTCTTACTATTTTCTACAAGTCCTGACGATGCACTATCGGTTGCACTAGATTTTGTCGTTAGTGCTTTCTGAGGAACTAACGTGAAGTTAGCCCTCTTTTTTGTGCTCCTATCATAAAAACTATTGAGGCATTAATATTCGGATTTTGTGGTCTAAGAAATATTTACGATTGCACTAAAAGAGATCATTAGGGCTTTTGAATTGGGCGGAAGTTTAACTCAACGAAAAATTCCCAATGTTTCCTTACGTGAGTTTCCTCACTAATAATGAAGCACCACTAACGAAACTATTCGTGTTTTCTAGAAGCACCAACAATGTACTATCAATTGCACTAGGTTTGATTGTTAGTGCTTCCTGGGGAGTTAACTTCACGTTTGTCCAAGTTTTTTTTGTTTCTACTATCCAAACTATTGCAGCACTAATGTTAAGAGTTACTGCTCTAGGAAGCACTAACGAAGCACTAACGATTGTTTTAAAGATATCATTAGCGCTTTTGAATTTGTAGGGAATTTGACCCAATACAATATTCCCCATGTATTTATGGGAGTTTCGTAACCAGAGGTGATCACTTTGACTAATCTCACTCAAACTCACGCTCACAAACTCATTTCGACCTCAGCTCATAAACTCATTTCGACCTCACTCTCACATCACCAGTCTGACCTCACGCTCAAATAACCAGCCTGACCTCACGTTCACATCACCAGTCTGACCTCACGCTCACATCAACAGTCTGACCTAACGCTTACTCAACCTCACGCTCACCTCACCAGTCTCACCTAGAGCTCACTCAACCTCACGCTCACATCAACAGCCTGATGTCACGTTAAGTTCGTGAGGTTGAGGTCGAGTGAGCGTATGTTTCGAACTCGTGGGCGCCGTCCTCATGAGTTTGGACACCTTTGTTTGTGACATATAAGTGGGCATATCTACACTAATAGCAAAGCAAAACGAAACCATTAGTATTTTCTGGAAGCAATAACGATGCACTAACGATTGCACCAGGTTTAATTGTTAGTGTTTCCTGGGGGACTAAAGTGAAGTTACACCAAAAAAGGTTTTTTGCTTCTAGAGTCCAAACTATTGCAGCACTAATGTTGGGAGTTGGTGTTCTAAGAAACACTAACGAAGCACTAACGATTACACTAGAAGATATCATTAGCACTTTTGAATTTGGCGGGAATTTGACCCAATGAAAAATTCCCCATGTATTCCTTATGGACTTTTCGTGACATGTAATTGGCCATATCTATACTAATATTGAAGCACTAATGAAACTATTAGTGTTTTCTGGAAGCACTAACGATGCACTAACGATTGCACTTGGTTTAATCGTTAGTGCTTTCCTGGGGGGGCTAACGTGAAGTTGCCCCCCCTCAAAGTTTTTTGCTTCTAGCGTCCAAACTATTGAAGCACTAATGTTGGGAGTTGGTGTTCTAAGAAGCACTAACGAAGCACTAACGATTGCACTAGAAGAGATCATTAGTGCTTCAATGGGGGGGGCCAACTTCTCGGACGTCAGTTATCGACCGTTGTTCGAATTTAAAAAAGGCTTGCAACCACATGCTTATATATTAAAGAAAGCAGATGGAAGAGTTTTCACTGATGGAGATAGCATCTCAAATAGATGGAAAGATTTCCTTGAGGATTTGTTTAACACGCAGCCAAAAACTAATGTGCGTGGAGAACAGTATCTTCCAGAATAAAAGTAGAAATCGCATTAAACAAATTAAAGAAACTCAAATCTCCGGTTGTAGAGGAAATTCCGGCTGAATTAATTTTAGCTGGAAACGAATATTTAAGGAGCAAGGTACACAAACTCATTTTCCTTATTTGGAACAAGGAAGAATTGCCACAAGAGTGAAAAGAATCAATCATTATTCTAGTTCGCAAGAAAGACGACAAAACTGACTGTAATAATTATTCTGGCATTTATCTTTTGTCAACATTCTATAAAATCCTCTCAAACATTTTATTAGCATGATTGACCCCATACGCAGATGAGATTATTGGAGAATATCAGTGCGGATTTAGACGAAATACGTCAACTATCGACCAAGAGTTTACCACTCGGCAAATAGTCGGAAATAAATGGGAATACAATACATTGGGACATCAAATATTTATTGATTTTAGAAAGGCTTATGACTACGTTATAAGAGAAACATTGTACAAAGTTCTTACAGACTGGAATACCGAAAAAGCTGATTAGATTAATTAAGATTTCATTAAATGAATAGCAAGGTAAAGTCCTGGTAGTTTTTTTCTTTTTTTGTTTTGTTTTGTTTACAAGCTTTCACGTCGAGAATGGTCTCAAACAAGGAGATGCGTTGTCGCCATTATTATTCAACTTCGTCCTGGAATACACTATAAGGAAATTCAAAGATAACAACCAGGGTCTAGAATTGAATGGCATTCAGGAGATTATGCTAATGATGTAAATATACTAGAGGATGATAGGAGAACAATAGAAATAAAATCACAGGTCATATTAAACGCTTGCAGGATATGGGTTTAGAGTAACGCAAAGTAAACTAAATACATAGAAGTTCATCGAGATCGTAATACGGTAGAGTATGGATGCGTTAAAATATAAATAATAATTTTGATAAAGTGGATACTTTCAAATATCTAGGATCAAAATTAAAATACGAAAATATATTCATGAAGATATTAAATGTGGGCTAAAAGCAGGGAATTCGTGTTATTATTCAGTTCAATATCTCTTGTCGTCGTGAATTTTCAAGGAATTTGAAACTTTTTTTAAATATATAAAACGATAATCGCGCCTGTTGTTCTGTATGGTTGTGAAGCATGGTCGCTTAGTGTGAGGGAAGAACGTAGACTGAATGTATTTAAGAACATGATATTGAGATGAATATTCGGACTCAAGTGAAACGGGAATGGGGAATGATGGAAACTTCTTAACGAGGAATTACATAATTTATACGGTTTGTCGGACATTGTTAGGGTTATAAAATCTAGGAGGCTTAGGTGGGCAGGTGATGTCAGAATGGAAGAAAGTAGGAACGCTTTCAAAGTCTTAAATGGAAGTCCAATCGGAAAACGACCATTAGGAATAGCAAGGCGCAGATGGGAGGATAATATGAAGACGAATCTCGCAGAAATAGGAATACAAAGTGGAAACTGGATCCAGGTGACTAAGGACAGAAGTCAGTGGAGAGCTTTTGTGAACGGGAATTGAACCTCCGGCTTCCATAGGCCATAGAGTTAGTTAATAATAATAATAATAATAATAATAATAATAATAATAATAATAATAATAATAATAATAATAATAATAATAATAATATAAGTATTCTTTCTTTCTTAAAGATACTGTATGAGATTAGAATTACAGGTTGTACGAAATGCACTACTAACCATAAAAAATATTTTTTTTGAAAATTCATGTTTCAATTTACGATTATGCGTATAAATGAAAATCAAGTCAATTTTTTTCCCACGAAGTGAAACTACGGTAGACTTCTAATCTATGCGAATAAAACACACAAACGTGTTATAGTACATCTTTAGCTAACGGTCGCGAAAGGGGAATAAGATACATTTCTTGTCGGACATTGAATCCACACACGCACAAACACAAAAGTTATTATTCGCTATCTGTTGTTGCTCTTACTCTGTAGGGGTTAAGAGCTCCGTCGTGGCTAAACGGATAGCTCACGTGCCTTTGACGTGGAAAAGCTGGGTTTGATTCCCGACGGGTGCTCATGTTGTCCGGACACCATGATAAACTGTAAGTAAGGGTCTCTTACAGCCTTGATGCTAAACTAAAATCTACTCAATTCTATAGGAATTAACTTTAAAACCATTAAACAAAAAGTGGTAACTGGTATCTAACATTTGTGGTTATATATAAGTAGGGTTGTGTCGATCATGAGCGATTCGATCAATATGAACGAATCATGGCGCGAGTCAAATGAATTATAATTCTTTCTACAAATGAATCGATTCTTCTACTGAATCATTTGTACTTTTCACTAAATTGCTTGTCGTGATAGAATTGAATTGAGAATCATAAACTGCCAGCTTGTTGTGCGAGAGAATTGGCAGGGTTGCTTCTGCAGACGCGTTTGCAGTTCACGGGGAGTAAAACAAGAAAGAAGCCGAACACGTTTTTTTTTTTTTTTTTTTACTTCGTAGTAGCATGCGTTTTTTCCTTCCTGCGTGGTAGGGTTGCTTCTTGCGAAGAAAGGAAACCAAGTTATTACAAATAGATTACTTTCAAAATTAACTTTCTTGTTGCTTGCTTCTCGTCATACGCTTCAAGTATTGACAGTGTTGCTCAATTAGAAGTTATACCAGTCGTTCTTTCAGAAAAAAATGTTCCGGGGGGAGGGGGCACTTAGTATTCCGAGCCAGCATTGCTGGTACTATTCTATTAATTATTATATTATAGACGTATTATTATTTTCTCCTCCGGGAGGGCACTCTCAAAGCTCCGGGGGACAGTGCCCTCCAAAATCATGTCTGAAAAAACCTTGAGTAATAAGATTACATAGTTAATATTACCAGGCTTTTAATGAACATTTATCTATTTTATTAAGATACTGTACGTACATTGAATAAAATTATTTTCATCACTTTCAATTGCACTAGCCAAAAAAAGTCAAATTTAATGTTTCATAATCAATTCAAAGTATTATATTATATTTAATGTAAATACAGCATTTACACACAAGAAGTGCACTGCAAAATATTTGTACTATACATAATGGATTTTATAAACGTATATATAGAAAGACGAACGTAGATACTTTCTGGGAAGACAGTGTATTGCATCTTTCGGTACAAACACGTCTACATGAACAAAACTTAGAGGTACCTACTTCTCGCTTTACTGCTATTGAAACAGACGTGAATATACAAATAGTTTTCTGAGCTTCCATGTAAACAAGGAGATATGGGAGACCGGGAATCGATTCGCGGCGGTATCTTAATTGGTTCGGATTCTATGTTAATCAGTAGGTCCACGTCCCATATAGCAATCCTGCTGAACGGGATGTTAAACTCAAAATCAACTCAACTCAAATTTAACTATATAATGGTTTTATCTTAGGAATATAACCGAACAGGGATGTCTTTAGGATTGGCCGGGGAGAAAATTCCATGCGGCTAACAAGTTTACCCTGAGACATTTCTCAGATCGATTTCAATTGGGGTTACCAGTATTTTCGCAAATATATGTTTCTCTCTTTCTTATTGCGATAGTAGCGGCTCAGGGTAAAGTGTTCATCTCTAGCGGATGGGGTTCCTGGTTTTCTCCTTTTTGCGCCAAATGGCTCTGTTTTGAACAAACACCATATGTGTAAATTTTCTCGGGGTTCTCCCGTTTTCACTTACTTCCTTCATTTCACCATTTCGTTCGTTCTCATCATCATTGTTTCCTTTAGTCTACACGATGATAACTACGGAACGTAAAACTAAGATTTTATTTCATTTTACGTTTATTCAAAGTCCACCCGGGGTGAACCTTTTAAAATGATACCAATAATATTAAATATATGTTGATGTGTCAACTTTCTTTCTTCTCTAGCTCAAATGAATTCAAAATGATTATTTTTTGCCAGTGAAGAATAAAATAGAACATCTTCTAGAATATAATAGGATAAAATAGAAATATTGCAGTTCAACGTTTCATGTTTAAGTGCATTAGCCTAAGGAAAACGAATGATTAAGGCAAGTAAATGACGACGGAAGAATAAGTGGAATGAGAGTGCGGAAAGACACGGACACCCCCAACAAACCCACGGACATCGTGACGTACAACACAAACTTACTTAGCAGTGGATAAAACCAGGGACCCCACGTACCGAGGCAAGAGCTTTATCAGTGAGCCACAATGACCCATAGGCTAGTACAAATGGATTGCGAGATAAATCCTAATATGAAAAACTGGATGCAAAAATAATAACAAAGGGAATAGAACAACAGCATATAATTGAAACTTCTTAATTGCACTGAAGCTTAGGAGTTCCTGAGCCACTTCACTCACCCCAAAGCAACAATGCCCGTGTCGTGTGGCAAAGATGATCAACGAGATTGCATTTACTCACAAGGAATTTATTAAGTTGCGCAGAAAGTGCAGTAGCCCAAGCGATTCTTATGATCGAATAATTCCCTCTCAATTAACATGAACGAATAACTCATTTGCGCAAAATATATGTGCGGAAACCTAACTGATTCAATGAACGAATCATTCCCAACCAATTTACTTGCGCGAAAAAATGCGCTTACGACCAATTCATATGAACGAATTGAATGATCCAATCATTTTAGTGACTTGGAAGAAATGAATCGATTATCTGAAATGAGTCGTTTTGCCCATCACTATAAATAATAAAAACAAAACAAAATTGTTGAGCTGCTTTTCAGTTTAACGTCCCGTTCAGCAGCGAGGTTATATGAGACGTGGACCTATTGTTTAACGTGGAATCCGAACCAGATGAGCTCCTGCCGGGAATCGAACCCTGGTCTCCGACGCCATAGGCGAGTACGCTAACTGTTTACCAACAAAACATATCCCTAGTATTATACCCAAGTAACAAACCGCCTTATGCAGAGTCGTTTTGAAGTAAGATTAGCGCCATACTACTGCAAGAAACATATGTTAGTCAACTCTTTAGTATGACACTAATCATGCGTCTTGACTTGACTTGAACGACTTTGAATAAAGCCCAAATTATTTAAACATATTTCAGCTAACATTGACAATTTCTTTTTTGAAGCAAGGGCATAAATTACCCAAATCTGCTTCTCTAAAAATAAAAGCATTGGTACCTATAAACCTTTTTTTTTATGAAGTTTTTTTTTTTTTTTTTTTTTTTTTTTTAGTGCTAGCCGAAGGCTAGCTCCCTTGCGAGGGTTACGCCCTCTATCCGGGTTGAGGAGTGCAGAGACTGGGGAAGGAAGGATATTGGAGGTGGTCTATGGGAAGTAAGAGTAAGCGGAAAGAATCATTTATTTTATTTTATTTAGATCATAATTTTAGTTTATTGCTTTTATTGCATTTTATTCAATTTCATTGGACATTATGAACTTTGTTCATAATCATGAGGACAGGGAAAAAAATGACAATGAAGTGCATATGACAGGACAACACAAGGATATGTTAGTGAGACGAATGCAGATTATCTTCTTGTCCAGGGGCTGCTCTGGACAGTAATGTAGACAAGTGGAGCCCTGTTAGCACAATAGGTTACGGTGCAGCATATGTAGGTGATATATGAAATGGAAGGTGATCAGAAGAATAAGCTGAAGCGACAAAATGATCTGGATGGTCTGGTGGAATGGTTTTGAGATATAAAGAGAAGAGTAGGGATAGAGGGCAAGTAGAAAATTGATATCCTAAATCATAGTGGCGGTCGGCATCCATAGTATCTAGAAGTAGTGGATGACGTTGCTGAAACCGGTTTGTGATGAACTTTAGTCGCAACTGTTCAAGATGACGGAGAATAGTAGGAAAAGAGATACGGTCGTAAAGCTCCTGTGTCGGACTGGGAAGCTTGATCCTATAAGCCAGACGAAATGCGTGCCTTTCAAGAACTTGTAATTTCTGATAGAAAAAAGGTAGTGCAGCAACCCAAGCGGGATGACCATAAGTTAGAACTGGACGTAAGAATACTTTATACGTATTAAGGATTGTAGTGGGTTGCAATCCCCATGTGGTACCTACTAGACGTTTTAGTAAATTCAGCCGAGCATACGCTTTACGAATGATTGCTTGAAGATGGGGCCGCCAAGTTAAGTGATGATCGATTATGATTCCAAGATAGGTAACCTGTTTAGTAGGTGATATTCGTGTGCCGTGAACCTCTAGATTAAGTAGATTGGCGTTTTTCTGAACTCGAGAACGTTTTCGAGGTGGTATGAAGACGATAGCTTGAGTCTTAGTCGAGTTAATATGAAGGCGCCACTTAGCACACCATCGGAGAAAAGAGTCTATTGCTAGGCGGAGTGCAGAATTGATTTGTTGAATAGTTCTGGCTGTGCAAAGAAAGGCAGTGTCATCTGCATATTGAAAAGTATGAACATTGGGAGGAAGGGTTGGCATATCGGCTACAAACAGAAGGTATAGAAGAGGCGAGAGAGCGGAGCCTTGAGGTACACCAGAATGGATAAAGATCGGATGTGATGAAGAACTATTGATGGTAACATAAGATAGGCGGTTAGAAAGAAAATGGAAAATGAAACGGAGGTAGCAGAGTGGAAGCCTAAAACGGTGAAGTTTGAACATGAGGGCTAAATGCCACACTTTATCAAAAGCCTTCTCTAGGTCAAAAAGAATGAGGCATGAAGGCCGAGCAGTGTTATAATGATTTGTGATTAGGTTGAGAAGTCTGAGCAATTGATCATTGATGCTGAAATTAGGTCGGAAACCAGCTTGGTGTACAGGCAAGAGATTATATTGAGAAAGATGGTGATGTAGTCTGATGACAATGATGCGCTCAAGAATTTTGCTAAAAACGGAGGTTAATTGTATTGGACGGTAAGAAGCAACAGAATCTGGAGGTTTGTTGGGCTTAAGAAACATGAGAGTGGAAGAAGTCTTCCAGTCACAGGGGATGTAGCCGGTCCGAAGAATAAAAGAATATATATATGAAAGAAGCAGAAGAAGACAATAAGGAGCCTCTTTGATATGACGATAAGTTATGTGGTCGATACCAGGAGCTGTGTTGCGCTTGCGGTTTACGACGGTGGCGATATCAGATGTAGAAATTGGAGCTGTGAGAGGATTGTCGTCTGGAAGAATGTGTGCTGCACTGGGTTGTAGATATGAAGATGATAAGTTCAAGCGATCAGTAGGATGTCTTTGAACAAAATCAGATGGGAATGGGGTGAAGGTAGTCTGCAGGTGGTCTGCAAAGGCGTTCGCTTTCTCTTCGTCTGTGTGTAATGGTTGGTTATTTACTAACAGCGGATATGGTGTGCGAGTAAGCTTCCCAGTCAACATATGGAATCTCTTCCAATACTTAGTAGGGTGTGAAGTTTCAGCTAAGTTGTTACACGTCTTTACCCAGTTGCGAAGCTTATGTGCCTTGACGTAGTTACGCACAGTGCGCTGAAGTTGGCGATGATGACGAAGAGCTTCTAGGTTACCAGTGCGCTGATATTCGCGAAAGAATTCGCGAGAACGATGTATGAGAGGTAGGTAGTTTGGCGGTAAACGTGGTTGGTACCTGGATATTTCAGTTGTGGGGATATGAAGGTCAGAAGCGTGATGAATGGAATGAGTGATTTCAGATACCCGTGCGTAGAGATCATCTTCGGTAGTAGGAGGCTCGATGGTAATCAAATCTGCAGCAATAGTAGTGCGATAGTCATCCCACTTGGCTTGATCAAATCGTGGAACACGACGAGGTTCAGGGAGCAAACGAAGAGTAGGAGCCTGCGGTTGATCGATATGAAGTTTGATAGGAAGGTGATCACTACCTATGGAATCGAGCACTTCAAGAGTGCAACGCTGGAAGAGATTGCCAGAAGAAATAACTACGTCAGGTGTGGTATTCGTGATGGGTCTGGTTGCTTTAGGTATATTTTTTATGAAGTCAGTCAGTCAGTCAGTCTGTTTATAGCTAGTCATAATGACTAGCACCCTTTTAGAGGGTTACGCCCTCTCTTAGGGAAGAGTGTTACGTAAATAGAAGATTTAAGGGATTTTGTGACGGTCTCAGAGAAGTTCTTTATTATAATAATTGCTAAGGTCTTAAGAATCTTTCCGAACCTGAACTGGAGCAACTGATATATCAAAGTAATATGAGTACCTGGTGAGAAGGCATACCATAGATAAATAGATTGTGAAATCAGCATGAAGGGTGAGGCGAGGCGTGCTATCACATCACAACACTAAAAGTGTTAGTTCGACAGATGAAATCATCTTCTTGCCTAGGGGCTGCTTATGAAGCTTACAACTGTGAATTAAGTAGAGCAATCCACCTGTTTTAGTACGGGAAGTGTCATATCGAAGAACAATTGCAGACAAATAACCATTACAATAACAACAAAACAAAAAACCGTCGAAACAAGTTATTTAGTTCATTAAAAACCCATGTAGAACAAAGCTGTCTCTAAGATCATGTTTCTAAACTTTTATTATAGTGGTTAATGCTACTTGTGCTGCCATCTCTGGACTGTCTCTGTGGCTATAAAGTTAAAATTCAGCTGTTGTCTCGTAAAGCAAGCTTTTCAAAGACATTGCCATTTGTATCAGCCAGTGCATAATAAAATATAACTAGGCGACAAAAGTGTCACCCAATGAACAGCCATGTCGCCTAGTGAACATCCATAGTGTGGGAAAATCGACGTCATCTTTGAGGAAAAAAAATCAGAATTTATTTACATTGTGTTCGCAATACCTAAACACTGAGAATATAGTCAAAGATAAACTGACATGCTTGACTCACGATGATGAGGAGGCTAAAACAGGCTTTAAAAAGTGTTCAGATAAATATATGTTTTGCTAAATAGCTATTTCTTAAATGAAATTCACTATATCGACTCGAATTCAAGACCTTACACATCAAACCTATGAACGTTACCAATCTCCCTTGACAGCAACAATTAGCTATAAATCATTCATTCTAAATATATACACTGTTTCCTATTACGTCCTATCCTTTAGACTGGGACTAGCATTTAACTCTAATTAATATTGTCGAACACAGAGCCCTTTTCATTCAAATGCAAGACGTAACTCGCTGCCTCTCGCCAATATAAGGTCTTGCCACAAATCATTCACTCGGTTGAAAATTGTCCCCATTTAAAACAAGCTTTCTAGTGTATTGAAACAACTAATGACACAAGCAGTAACTACTCCGTCCTCACACTCTGTAACATCGACGCAAATCTGTCTTCAACATAGGGGGGAAGGGCCGGGTAAGACCGTTCCCATTTCAGATACTATATATATATATACTAATAAAACGTGATATTATGTAAAAAAAACAGTATCACGTAACAGTTTCAACACAATAACTATGTCTTCATCAGACTTCCACACTTGTTTTTTTTTTACATATTATCACATAGCCTTGCTCAGTGTGTTATTAGTACAAAATGGAAACAAGGCCTGATAGAATCGTGATATATATATATATATATATATATATATATATATATATATATATATAAGCGATGTTGGAAAAAATGCTGTGAAGGATCAGGGGAGCAGAATTGTTTTCAGTGGCGTATTTAGGTGGCTATCGGGCTCAAGCTGCCACAGAAATGAATTTGTTAGTTTTTCGCATTCCACGTACAACAACAATCCTTCTTCCCATTTCTAAGAATGTCATTGACTATCCATTTTCTTATGGTCTTTGTTCAGAAATAATACTGTATTTGTCAAATTTCATTCCATGTAAGATGTAGCGACCACTTCTCCCTACCCACACCGACACCAAGCCAACAGTTAAATAAAAATTATTATTATTATTATTATTAATAATAATAATAATGATAAATCAAACTTTCAGCTTGGGCTCGGTAAGTGAGCAGTCTCTGCGGGACACATTCACCACGGTGCAAATCAACTGCAGAATTTGGTTGAATGATGCAATATACATAGAAAATAAATAAATTCAAAAAAATTGAATTAAACAGCAATTTTTTAATATTTCAGTAACAATATTTATTCAACAAGTGTATATGCGCTGAAACGTTTGAACAATGTATATACACAGCAAATAATACAACCAGAAGTATATATATAATAATAACCGGTATATGGATAAAGTCTGCGACTAACCAGATTATAGATATCTTCTCAATATTATTCAAATGACAATAAATTAATTTCCAAGAAAATTTTAATAAAAGCCAATTAATTCAGCATAACTTTTTTCGTAGTTCAAAGTCTATTCAATTCAAATATCATTAATCACATGCAACCCATTGGACGCATACTACTTATGTTACTTTCTGTAAACTTTTTGTTAAAATTTCAGAGAAAAATTCTCAAACCCAAATAATATTCCAATGCTATTTCAAATATTATTCAAAATCAGTATTAGTCCCGATTAAAAGTCTTCGGTCTTCAAAATACGTTATAAGAATATTTTAACTCAACGAGAAAGATACCTCAGCCCGCAACATACGAATTATTTCTCTTCAAATTTACAATATTAATATTCTTGCAGTTAAAATAACCATAATGTTCAATCAGAATAGCTCTGTTACTGGAATACAAATTCGGCAAGTCTAAGGCAAGTCAATTTGTTCAATTTTATTAATTTTTTTTAAAAAATAATTTATTCGAATATCATATGCAGCCAAACTTAACACTAAAAGGGAAAAATAGGGAAAACTAAATGTATAGGGGATCAATCGATACCAAATCTATCTATTCATTCAAGCTCTCTCTCTCTCAAAAAAAATGGACATTCAAATTTATCTCACTTCATGAAGCTAAGAAGCCGAGTCAGAAAGCAGTAAATTAAACTCTAATTCAAATTGGAAATCTCCAAACAAACTATTGCAGAAAATTTCTACTTCTCACCCGCACAAACAAACTATACACAAAACACACATACTACTTAGAAACACAAAAATTGATATAACTCACGATGGTTGACGAAATCATTTGGGATTATTTTACCTTTCTATTTCCATCATTTAGATCATCTGGTATTGAGCTGGACGGCTAATTTTCTGATCCAATTGGGTCAAATTAGCTGTTTCAAAACCAGTAACAATCAAACATTCCCAAACTATTTTTTCCACTAATAAATGCTAAAAGAAGACTCGGATACAATATCCTATCATACTGTAAGCCAAGTAAACATGGAATACCAATAAATTTTGTACCACCGGGGTTACTAAAGCCCCCACTGATTTCACTCTCTCAGCCAAATTTGGTACCTGCAGGGATTAATGCCTCTAATCTGAGTTTAATTTAACAAATCAAATAGCTTTCCGCACCTAATATAATCGCCAATTAGCTATATCGCTCACTATTCATACTTAAGGCACTTTGCCGGGAACTCCGACATCTCTCCCCAAAACGGCTGAATTGGCTCCTTCCAGACAATAAGAACAAACACTTCACAAACTTCATTCAACACTTTATCTTGAAAAAAATAAGCAAGAGACACTTCTAGACATAATATTCACCACTTAATAGATTGCTTGTTGCACTGATTTCAAAACGCAATTTGCCCACTCTATGCATTTGATCTCGTGCTCTAGTTTTTAAAGAAAACACACAGACAACCTAATACGAAGAATTCAACAGAGCACAAAATCGTTCAAACCTCTAATACGACTTAATATACTTCAGGAAAAGTAACAAAATTTGTATGCGATCACATAACGAAACAAGAGTAGTTCCTCATTGGAACACTAAGGCTTAGCAAAAAAACATAAAGCCCCGCATACAAAAAAATCTGACACGAGAAACGTCGAAGCAAATGCATTCCGATAAAAAAAAACAAACACAAGAACAGTGAGCTTCACAACGAGCACACTATCCTCGTAGATTTGATCGGCGATAGCAACGCCCTCCGGCCAAACGAATTACCTCCCCTACCTTGCCTCCAGTAACCGAACTAATTCTATTTCTTCTTTTCCTTCCTTTCACACAAAATAAACGTTCTGTAAAAGCAACTTAACCCTTAATCTAACAACATTCTAACAAGTATAGATAGACTATTATTAAACGTTAATTAACATTCCAGCATTCCATACACTATATACATTGTTCCCAACTCTCTCTTACAAAACATTTTTCCCTTTTTTTATTTCCTTGTGAAGAATCCATTTTTTGTTTATCATAACAAATGAAAACTTATATCGTTCAGTTACTTTTAAAAGAAGAAAATGTTTGAATTAAAGAAAATTAAAGCGGGGGAATAAGCCCGAGAAATTAGGTAGGCCAAGAGGTTGCTTCCTTTTTCTTGTATGAATAGAATAAAGGGTTAGATTCATTTGTATATGTTTGTATCATATCATATAGGATTTATCGGTGTGCAATTCTTGCCATTATAACGTCAACTTATGCATAAATTAAAAATATTTAATTTTCAAACTTAGGTGGGCAATTGCCCACTTCCATCGCTGTGTTAGGCACAACCCCTCGAAACAAAATTCTAAATAAGCCATTGGTTGTCTTCAACATTGGGAGGTGGGCAGATTTGAGCGTTATTCTAGGGAAGGGAGATTAAGCTTATATTATGGTAGGTGAATTTGAGATGAAGCTGTTGTAGAGTATATTATATATTAAGCGATGTAGATGAAGTAGTAGTACATATTAGTATTGCAAATCACTGTCGAGAACACATTCTGAAATCTGAATATATGCATATTTCTAATTAGGTATCCACACAGATCCACGTTAAAATTGTTTTGTAATAATATAAATAATGACTTCCCAAAACTACGAAGAATGCATATCAATTATGTATGACAAAACAATACTCTTATTTGAGCAAAATGATGATAATTTCAATAGCATTACAGGAATCGTTACTGAAATCTAACACATGTCATATACTCTTTAACTAACCAATGTAACCTTAAGATTATGGAGAAAAATATTCAAGCAATTGAATTTTTTTCTTTGCTTACGAAGCGTCATCTCTCTCTCTCAAAAAAAAAAAAAAAAAATGGGAAACGTGAAAATACGTAGAAACAAACCATGGTTCGAAAAAGAATGCATTAGACTAGCGGAGAAGACAAAACAGGCAAAACGACGTTGGCTACAAAATGCGAATGAAATAACTATGCTAAATTTCGTAGACATGAGGGGGGAAACTTCCGAAACTTTTGCAACAAAGAAACGCAACTTTTTGAAAGCTAAAATTAAGGAACTTGAAGATAATAGTAAAAATAAAAACATTAGGGACATACATAAAGGAGTAAACGAATTTAAGAAAGGCTATCAATCTCGTGATTATATTAGAGAAAGCTGACGGAGCAGTTCTCACTTATAAAGAGGGCAATTTAAATAGATAGATTGATTTATTTGACGATTTGCTTAACACGCAGCCAAAAAATAATGTGCGTGGAGAGAAGGAGATTATATTCCAGAATCCAACCCAACCATATATTTTAGAACCCAAATGAATAGAAATTGAAATCGCTATAAAGAAATTAAAGAAACACAAATCTCCGGGCGTAGACGAAATTCCCGCTGAGTTAATTTTAGCTGGAGGCAAAAAATTGTGGAACAAGTTATACAAAATCATCCCCCTTATCTGGAACAAGGAGGAATTGCCACAAGAGTGGAAAATATTAATCATTGTTCCAATCCACAAGAAAGCCGACAAAACTGACGGTAATAATTATCGAGGCATCCCTCTTCTGTCAACATCCTATAAAATCTTTTCAATTGGCAAGATTGACCCCATACGCAGATGAAAGTATTGGGGATTATCAGTAGAAGAAGTGGGAATACAATACCCCGGTACATCAACTATTTATTGATTTTAGAAACGCTTATACGACTTGGTTAGGAGAGAAACATTATACAACATTCTTACAGAAAATGGAATGCCGATAAAGCTAATTAGATTAATGAAGACACGTGTAAATGAATCCCAAAGTAAAGTCAGGGTAGGAAAATTTTTGTCCACGAACTTTCAGATCGAAAATAACCTTAAACATGGAGATGTGTTGTCGCCATTATTATTCAACTTTGTCCTGGAATACACTATAAAGGAAATCAAAGATAGCAATCAGGCCCTACAGTCGAACTGTGTTCACCGGGTTATGGCGTAAATTTAATAGGGGATGATAGGAGAACAATAGAAAGAAATACAGAGGTCTTATTAAACGTTTGCAGGGACATGGGTTTATAAGTAAATGAAAAGAAAATTAAATGCATGGATGTGCGTCGGGACCGTAATACGGCAAATTATGAATGCGTTAAAATATTAAATAATATTTTTGATGAAGTAGATACTTTCAAAGATCTAGGATCAATATTAACAGACTATAATCATATTCACGAAGAAATTAAATGTAGAATAAAAACAGGGAATTCGTGTTATTATTCAGTTCAAAATCTCTTGTTGTCACGAATTCTGTCGAGGAACTTGAAGCTTATAATATACAAAATGATAATCATGCCTGTTGTTCTGTACGGTTCCGAAACATGGTCGCTTACTCTGAGGGAAGAACATAGACTGAAAGTATTTGAGGACAAGATCCTGAGACGAATATTCGGACCCAAGAGGAACAGGAATGGGGAATGGCGGAAACTTCACAACGAGGAACTACATAATTTATACGGATTACCAAACATGTTAGTGTCATCAAGTCTAGGAGGATTAGGTGGGAAGGTCATGTAGCCAGGATAGAAGAAAATAGAAACGCTTTCAAAGTTTACAAAGCCTTAACTGAAAGTCCAATCGGAAAGTCCAATTGGTCATTAGGAAGACCAGGGGGCAGATGGGAGGACACTATTAAGATGTATCTCGCAGAGATAGGAATACAAAGTATAAACTTGATCCAGTTGGTTAAGGATAGATGTCAGTGGAGAGCTTTTGTGAACGCGGCATTGAACCTTCCTGTTCCAAAGGCCATAGAGTTAGTTAGCACGTAGCGTGAGTAGATGGCTAGGCTGACACTACAAATAGATGAAATGCGCATTTACTGAAAAGATGGGTTCTACATGACAATGGGTAGTCTATATACTCTTCGTGTGCTAGGGGCTAGGGGAGAGGAGAGATAAGATTTCACATCAAGGCCAGTTGGAAATAACAGGCGCACGCGCTCAAAAGTCACGTGATCAACTTGGTGCTTACATGGCTATTACTATGTGAACATGAATAGTGAACTGCTTAAATAATTGTGTTTTTTAAATATTGAATTTGTTTAATATGGACAATACAGATAATATGGTCAGTATCTTCTTGTAATTTACAAATTTTATTTTAAGTAAAAAGTAGCATTTTGATGTAATTTCGGGTTAGAAAATGAATTGTCACAATAGACAACGTGGAAATTTCTCGCGCAAATAGAGAAATTCTTCCCCAGTTTTGTCCATGACCTTAACAAGTTCTTCATTGCGCCCAATTTTACATGAAGAGCAGGGAGAATTATCTTCTTGGATTCGATAAGTGCTTCGTGTAAAACATTGTAATGGCCTGGTTCAAATGATTTACGCTTAGACCAATCTTTCTTTTAACAATGAAGTTCTTATCCCAGAGGTACAGGAAGCAACAGTATTTGGTGTAGCCCTGTTGTAGCCCAAGTAATATGCCTGTGACTTTCAGATCCCCGGAAATCTGCCATTTAAACTTGTGATAGTTCAATCGCAATAACAATTTGTTTCATGTTATCATATGTTTCTTTCACGTAAGGTGCATCCCCAATCGGATTCGATGGTAGCACTTTGCCATTATGCAGGAGGACACATTTGAGTCTTATTTTCGAGGAATCGACGAACAACCACCACTTATCACCTTTATAGTCAATGCCCATAGCTGCCATTAGTTCCTCTACATCACTACAAAATACCATTTCTTTTCACTTTCGAAAAATGAAAGGAATGACATATTTCGGTTACGGAATGCAGTCACATTTACCGTCTTATCAAGGCAATTCCACTGTTGTAATCTTGACGCCAACACTTCAGCTTTATCTTTCGGCAAATCCAGATCTCTCACTAGGTCATTAAGTTCTCACTGTGTTATTTTATGATTCTCCGTACACTCATCGTTACACACAAAATCAGGATATTTCGAAGAACTGGGATTTGAAGGTGATGGTGCAGCACTAGTTTCACTACCGCCCTCGTCACTATCAAAATCAGGTGAAACAGGAACAGGCAGTCCATCTTCGTGAAACACTGGTCGCATGGCCGACGGTATGTTAGGATATATCAAGGAAGACTTTTTTCTTCTTGGAAATACTATGTGTTAGCGGAGTTGTCATACAAAAGTAACAATCATCCACATGGTGTGATGGTTCTCGCCAGATCATTGCTATAGCAAAGCACATGAAAGATCTTTTACGGTTTAACCACGAATGAAGACTCGAGGCACAAGATATGCAACATACATGAGGAGCCCAGGGCTTGTCCTGGTCCCCGATTTCACATCTAAAGTACAGTCTGTACGCCTTCCTAATATATGGCGTTATTGGCCTCCTTTGCGATTTCCATGTAGCCTGTCCGCAAATGTGACAAAAAATAGTCAGCACTGTTTACGCATTTGCGAGGCATATTCAATCACAGGTAGTACAATGACCACACGCACTAACTACATTTCAATAACACGTTCTTCCAGCACAAGTACACAACACAGCCTGTAACAGATAGAAACTACGCTTAAATGAAACATGCTCCACTCCTCTCTTCTCTTCTCCTTTCCCTACCCGTTGTTGCTACGAGCCCGGGCTAAAAATAGGTACAAAATACACACAGCTATTGTTGCCTAAAGAAAACTTAATAATTTTGTCTACAATCAGCGGGATTTGAAGAATATATGGTAAGGGATTGACAATGAATGCTAATAGCATATAATAATTATAATTAAATGCACCCCCATTTAACTTGGAACGAAAGCTAATTCCAGTTTTTCATTGTCGTTTTCGTTATCAGAGTGATCGATATAGTTAACAAACATCTATTTCATTCCAGTTACATTTTCACTGTTGGCTAGTGTAATATGTGTTGATCGATAAATCATAATATTTTAGTCTTCCTCCACATGGGAAGTTACGAAAATAACATAGAAGTAGATATGTCACATGCACCAAATACAGTAGCCATCTTTGATTTCGCTGAGTATGCGCCTTATAATTCACTACTATCGTATGTAATCATGCGCACACTTCAAATAGTGCCAAAGATTAAACAGGATTTCGATAGAAGAGAGAGTCCAAATACCAAGTTACAGATTCATAGTAGGTCTAGGACGTTTTTCCTAGTTGGGTTCGGTAGTTTAGATTTCATTTATTTTATGTTGCATTTGATTATTTTTGCAGCGTGGGGTAGTGTACGGGAGGTTAGGCTAGGTTTTATTATTTACCCTTGTACTGTAGCGTAAAATAGGGTAGGCTGCGGTTACTTTACCTCACTTACCGACAACATTTCCATAATTCCGATACTGCCTTCAGGAATCAATGACCACGGTTTTGTTTGTTGTAGAGCTTCCTTACTTCCCACGTAACTATACGAATACTTCAAAGAGAAAAATGAAATGAAGTGAAATCTTTAAGTTTTACGTCCTACGTTTACGCTGGCTAGGCTAAAAGAAGACGGTGATGATGAAAAATAAATGAAATGGTGAAATAAAGAAAGTGAAAGAAAACGGGAGAACCCCGAGGAATCCTACGTACATGGTGTTCACTTGGCAGGGGCTGGCATCAAACCCGGGACCCGAAGCACCAGAGGGGAGAGCTCTACCGCTGAGCCACCGCGTTCCCTAGACTTTAAAGAGTACTAATAACTAAAACAATTTTCGACTGTAAACCCAAATATTATGATACTTTCCACAACATTATTTTCAAACATGAGAAATTCACTGCATCTTTCTTTATGTTTTTTCTTTCCTGCAATCTGGACACCCTCCGCTATAGTTTACATTTATGTTTGGATAAAGCAAGGATTGTATATAGTCAACTTCTAAAAGAAAAGCAATAAATACTTTTGACGAGTACAACCTTAACCTAACATATAAAGTGGAGGCTGAGGATTAGGAGGGGCCACAAGGCTAAGACTGATGGAAATTATTTCGCGTATTTAGGTTTTTGTAGCCACAGAACGTCTCCCACACTGAACGTCTCCGACACTTCCCGTTTTTAAATACATTTAGATATTTAGTGCAATTGTTTCATGGGTCACTAAAACATCCGTTGTGTATGTTCAATTTAACAGACCAATATAAATTTATTAAATTAAAATTTATAACAATATTGTCAAAATCAATCAATCTTAAATATAGCACAATTTTGCTGTAAAATAGATCTATTCTACGCTCTTGATGTTCGGAACTCAGCAGTAAAAACATTAAAAACATATTTTTTCGTGCATAATCTATTTGTACATTATGACGTCAATTTCCTCCGTGACAAAAATAAGCATGATAGATATAGGCGAATCTACTGATTTTAACGAAGAGAGGGGAATACCTTAATTTGTAAAAGTCAGATAAATGTGATTCAAGTACGCACATGTTCCCAGTGCTTATGTTAAAAAGTTGTCCATTATCGTATTGCTAAGCCGAGTAAAAGCACGGAGAACAGGAATAAGATTTTTTTAAAGTCTTTGCAGTTTCTTCATTTGATTTTTATGTGAGTATATATATATATATATATATATATATATATATATATATATATATATATATATATATATATATATATATATATATATATATATATATATATACTCTTTCTTGTAGCGACTACCTGACAGATGTTGGTACATTTCTTTGCATGAATAATCAATGTTATGGCATATCAATCTGCAAACATATAATCAATCTTTACGCTATTATTGGGAAATAGAGCACTGTAGAATGCATTAGGTTATTAATTAGAAATGAAATGAAATCTTTGAGATTTACGTCCCACAGTTATGTCGGCTAGGCTAAAGGACACGGTAATGATCAGAATGAATGAAATGGTGGAATGAAGAAAGTTTGAGCAAATAGGATAACCCCGAGAAAATTCATACACATGGTGTTTGGCCACCACAAAGCCACTTGGCGCGACCTAGGATCGAACCGGCCACCCCACACAACAGAGGTGAGCTATAAGAGATATCGAGTAATTTTCGGGAATTCATACAGCGTCTCAAGAATAGGTTATCTTTCTTCCGTTAACCTTGCATTCAAACTAGAAGCAGAAGAAATCAACCGTTTTCGGTTTTAACATTGATCGCCATAAAACTAAATTGGTAGTAGATAACGACAGTTTTCGAAAATGGATTGAGCATCTGAAGAAAAATACCATCTTCACCTGTATCTCAGTATTGAAACAGGAAATGGTAAAACAATTTCACTCTTTCGGTTTCAAGCTCCATAGAGCCCCTCGGGGCTGTGTGGATAGTGTATGTGTCTTGTTGCGGGAGACCCGAGTTGAATTCACGGCGGGAGCTCATGTGTTTCGGCTTTCACGTTTAGCTGTAAGTCCATGCCTTATATAGCCTCGTTGCTGAATAGGACGCTAAATTGAAATCAAACCAAAACCAAATCCATAGCTCCATAGAGCAAAATCGATAAGTGATACCAAAAAGTTCTTTTTTTTTTTAATATTCTCTTACGATTTTCTTCTGTCCCATCAGGAGAATATCAGCAGGATGATGTACTCTCCACATATGCTCTACCCGACTTCCACATTTCCTTGCCTTTGTTTAGGTATAAAATGGCCTTTCGGCTCCATATGACATTTCGTTTTCTAAAATAAGTATTAATTAATTCATTTAAAATATACTCGTCAGTTAATCTCTGTGTGTCTAACACAGCAGCGGCCTATTTCTCAAACCCACTAGTCTTGTAATGTTTTTTGACAATCCATTAAACATCATGAAGTAGAAATATTAGAATAATAGTAAAATTTATTTGTAAGTTCGATTGCCGACACATATAATTTGCCGTGTGTTTACAGTATACGCAAGTGTAAAATATTTGATTTTGATTAGTTACACACTTGTTGTTTTCAAACGTAGGCCCCTGTAGTCTCGTTTCATTAAAAAGAAAAATGGGTTCTCAATGCCACTCAAAATGCAGATACGTAAATAAAATATATGTAGTAAAAGCATAGTAGAGACCGTTCTTTATTTCTACTCATTTCTAGTTTTGTCAGACAATTTTGATACGAATATACCTAACAGACAGTGAGTACTAGCATTTAGTATATCGTCCGTTTTTTCTAACAATAAGACTTCTTACTATGTTATGTAACTAAGAATTAATTAATTGAAACTATTTATTATTGAAACTATTTTGCAGTTCGCTATCCATCACAATAGAGTAAATCCTCTGATTTCTATGCAAACTTTTGTCAGTTGATGCGACAAATAAGCGAGTTTGCAATTCAGTTCACTATTCAGTTCAAAACAATTTTTACAAGATGAACACTTCCCTCACTTGAAAGCAACACAGAGAGCTTTTCTGAAACTTCCGTACGTCGTTAGTTCCAATATCCCTCTACAGGTAACGATTCGCCGAGATGTTGACGCAGAATCAATGACATCTTTATAATCTATGAAGAGAGAGAAAACTGACTTTGCTCTTATCTGCTGTCAATCTGCATTCCATTAGTATCTTCGTCTGCGGGGACAACTCAGAGTTCACGCACGTGACCTAGCGGGATGCAGAGAATGAAAGAAACTATCTGCTTAGCCTCCTATCTGCTGTTCTGTTGTTGCAATATAAAGACCGTAAGTTAAACAGCTTTTAAATGGAAGAAAATTAATTTTTAATTAGCGCGCTTTAATATTACCTTACCAAAAAAAGTAAAAGTGAACATGCAATATTAATACTAACAAACATTTGGACGAATTTTGAAATGTATAAAATAAATAGTTTTTATAATATTTTGGAAAGAATTATGCCATGTTATTATATAGGGAAATCCCATCGCATTTCGAGTGTTGGACACATCCTTAAGAGTCACTCACTCCGACTGGTAAACCAGGAAACATTTCTACGCTGCATGCGGCATTTCCAGGCTCACCGGACCCCCACCAAATCTTTACTTCTTTTAGATGGTTATAGTGCACACAAAAGTTTATTAATGTTGGAATTTTGTGAGAAAAATGATTTACAACTGATATGCCTTCTACCTCACGCCACCCACACACTCAAGTTTCTTGATCAACCCTTCTTCAAACCTCTCAAATCCTATTATGATCACGAGTCCGATTTATTTGCTTCAGAATCAGGTGTTTTAGGGAAGACAACTACATTTCCATTCGTTCAAATTTCTAGTGGTGTGTGGATGTGAGCTGCCACGCCACGTATAGCAGTACAAGGATTTTCTTCTACTGGCTTGTATCCTTTCAACGACACAGTTGTTAAAAAGCATGAGTATCTGCCCTCTACCATCGAAAACAAACGGATGCAAATGCAGGGATGATCACAGAAATTCATAATTTAGAAATTCAGCAACTTAAGGTCGCTAAAAATGTAAGTAATGTTGAAAAGTTGCAGCTTGTTAGTGAAAAACAATCTTCAGTAGCTTCCACATAATTCCAACAACCTTTGCCAACACCGAAGAAAAAGATCACACGAAGAACTGTAACCCAGAAGAAAACGTCCCCGCTTTACGGTCTTCTTACACCACCTGAAAATCTTCAAGGAGCTTAACTGAAAACCAAATGAGTGAAATCACAACCGTCTAGGATCCAGCATTTTCATTTATTGATGATGAAGATCTTGCAGAAAATGTGCAAACACAAAGTTCTAACAATCAGTAGTAAGTACAGTGTGCAAATTTTGCTTTCTGTCATACTACGGTCCTTTTCACAGTTTACGTTCTTGGATCAGATGTCTAGATTAAGGTAAAGAAGGGTATCAAGATGTCTGCGTCAGAGCTGAAGGTAAAAAGTCTTATTTGCAGGGGGGGTTATGACGCAAACTGCGTCATTGAAATATTTGGGGGGGTTAAAAATCTATATAAATATGTTTGATGGGGGGGTAAAATTAATCGAAAAGAAGATTTTTTCATGGAAGAACACCTACGGATAGACAATTGGGGGGTGCGTCAGACATAAGGGGGGTGGGCACCACTGTTATTTGTGACACGTATAGGCACTTCTAGGCTTTGAATTTCTATTTGACGTAAGTGTGCTTACGCAATATCTACCAGAGACTAATTACATTCATCAACATTTGTATTGAAATAAAGTGCGTCAGACTTTATCAAAACATTACTTCTTTACAACAATAAATAGTTATCACCTTTCATCTTGGGTGTCAATTTCAAAACTAAAGTCTTTCTTTAGCAAATAAGATAATTTGAATTAACTACTTTTTAAAAAGTCTTTAAAATTTTTAAATTTATGTGCCTATTACAATGTGAATCCGACTTTATAAAAATTTAATACAATTTCCTCATCAACGAATACTTCTAGAGTACTATATTGGGATGTTAATTTGTCAGTGTACAATACAGAAATGTAATTGTGTGTGAAATGTAATTGAGTGAAAATGTAAATAATTGTATGTATTTCAATGTATTTTTGATGACCCCTTTCACCCTACGCCTTCATCCTTTTCAGCCGACATGGATGTGGTGAATAGGGTCACGCACAACTCTTTTGATTTTAAGAATAATTTCATAAAAATTGTGAATAAGAAGACCAAACGAATTGAGAAATGTCAGGGAAGGATGTGTGTATATAAAACAAGAAGAAACTAGAAATTAATGTAAGATAATTCTGAGTAATTTTTCTTTTTCCTATTTCGTGAGCCTATTCGGTCTACCTTACCCTAGAAGACAGAGTGGAAGGGGAGTTGGTATAGTTTATAGCAGGTCATGTTCTTCGTGAACTTTTCCCAGGCTATGTCAACTTTGCCAAAAGTCATTTCGATGCTATGCAAATCCATAGAAGGTTTCAACGGCTACTAGCGGATGCAAGAGAAATTGCAGAGACTCTCAAAATCGACCCATTAATTCCAAGAGAGTTACAATTATGACCATAGGGAACCAAACATCAGTTTGAATACGAGTTAGTGTCTGATGAAGACAACGTAAAGTTGTCGAAACCGTGACACTGTAATTTAGTTTTTTCATAAATAAATGTATACTGTATACTCTGGTCACAAGTGTTTATTATTAACTTATGCTCGTCTAGTATTGCGGATTGCGTGCTCCACCACATAAATTCACGTAGCTCCCTCACTTTTTGCGATAGAGAAATAAAACTTGTGTCGTTTTAAAGCTAATAAAATAGCATACAACATTTTTCAAGAACAAGTATTAGCAGTCTATCGACAGCGAGATATTTACGTGAAAACTTTAGAACAGTGAATTTTTGCAGTTTATGTGGAAATATTTCATAGAAAACCTTCGATTCTACAAATTTTCTGTATTACAGGTTCTGTTCTAGATATTAACTGTAATTTATTCTAGAATTTTTTCTATCAGTTCTCTTCAGTTTGCTACAAAAATGAACGTCTTGGTTTTATTACGTGAAAGGTTATACATATTCAAAGATTTCACTATGAATTTTGATGGCAGCCATATTGATGATGTCATGCCTCCAAAGCCCGTCACCGGATTCTTGGGGATTTGTTTGCCAGAAGTACATCATAACTAGTGTTACATATCCCAGCAAGTTTTATTTTGTTATTTTAAATGTCTGGGTTGAAGCCTAATTTGACTAGATTATTTTGAAAAAAAAAAAAAAAGAAAAATAGACGCTTTTTCATAAAGTTATATTGACTTTGATATGGTTTACTTACATATCAAACTTAAGAAGGTTAGATTTCAAATACTTGGTACAACCTGTTATTAAGCTTTAGTCTTGTAAGAGTGTTCAGCTTTTGTACAAATTCATAAGATAGATTTTGTGAATAATAATGACTTCAACTACTAGGACCTACATAAAAGGTTGTTTATCTTCATGTTCGTTAAAAAGGTTCAACCTATGGTAAATATATTTATTGGTATTTCACGTTATTAGAACAAGTTGTTACATAGTCGGATATTTGGTAGAATGTCTCCTGGTGTTACTGATATAACAAAGGAATTTACAATAAAATAAAAATTATGCCAGTATTAGTGACACCCTATTCAATAAATGGCGTTGGATATTGTTTTTGTTTGTACTTATCAGTACATAAATAATAATAATAATAATAATAATAATAATAATAATAATAATAATAATAATAATAATAATAGTAATAATAATAATAGTAAAAAAACAATTTAATTGATACTCTCTTTTAAGTACTAAGTGTACATTATTAAGTATTTAAGTTATTTTTTCTTTTTGAAAAATAGGTTTAAACTACTATAATCACTGTAATAAAACGTATAATATATATCTACTATGAATTGGGCAGAACCAAAAAGTTGCATTAAATCTGGTGAAAATTTGGCATTGATTTGCCCCTGTCCAAGGGGTAATTGCCCCCACTGGTAGAGTTCTTGTGTTTAATTTTACTGGAACTATTACTTCTGAGTATTCTCAAATGCACTCTTACAAAATTTGGTTTCGTTCCCTCAACTGGTTACATTTCTACAGTTTTCTAAACAGCAATAAAGTAATTATGATATTCCAGAGTGAATTGCATATGTAGAGACTACAGTGTTATATAATCGATATAATCTTTTTATTATTATTATTATTCTCTTTGCGCTACAGTCAGACACATACTTTCGTACACGAGTGTGAACTTAACAGTACCACTTTAAAAAAAATTATAAATATTTGCATATCGTTCGTCTGTACTAACTTTGTACCAGATTGCACCGTAAAAATTTTCCTTTGTAGTTTACTCAGATTCGAAAAAATCGAAAATTAAAGTGGTACTTCTAGGTTCACGTGAATTTAGAAGGAACACAGTACAAATTTCTACTAATTGGAAGATTTTCCTGTATGAATCGTTTGCACTGCGCACGCACCGGATTGTACCGTAAAAATTTTCGTCTGTACCGCACTAAGATTCGAAAAGATCGACAAATAAAATGGTCCTGCTAACTCCGCGTGAATTTAGCAGGACGCGAATACAAATGTTAAAAAAAAATGAATATTTTTCTGAACGAATCGCTTATACTGCGTTTGTTCCTGATTATACCGAAAAAAGTTTTGTTTGTACCGGTCTCAAATTCGAAAAGATGGTAAACTAAGGTGGTCCTACTAAGGTTACGTAAACATAGCAGGTCCAGTGATGAATTTCTACAAACACGAAGATTTTGTGTAAACGAAAATTGTTACATTACAATCCGGTGCAAATTCAGTACAAAAGATTCGTACAGGAAAATGTTTAGGTTTGTAAAAATGTGTGTTCTGGTCCTGCTAATTTCTCGTGAACTTAGCAGGATCATTTTATTTTTCGATTTCTTCGAACTTGAGACCGCTACGAACGAAAATTTTTACGTTACTATCCGTAAAAATGCAGCACAGATGATTCGTACAGGAAAATCTTAAAATTCGTAGAAATCTATCAGTAGTAATGCTATGTTCACGTAAACTTAACAGAACAACTATATTTTTTAATTGTTTCGAATTTATGGCAGGTAAAAACGAAAACTTTTACAGTACAGTCCGGTAATAACGTACTACAAAAGATTCGTACAGAAAAATCTTCAGATTTGAAGAAATTTTTATTCTGGTCCGGCTAAATTCACTGAACTTAGCAGGATCACTAAATTTTTCATTTTATTTTAATTTGAAACTGGAACAAACAATACTTTTTACGATAAAATCTCTTACAAACGCAGTAAATCGATTCGTACAGAAAAATCTTAAAATGTGTAGAAATTTGTAAGTGGTGCTGCTATGTTCTTTTGAACTTAGCAGGACTACATTATTATTGGATTTTTTGAATTTCAGACAAGTACAAGCGAAATTTTTTTACGCTACAATTCGGTACAGACGCAGTACAAACTATTCGTACAAAAAGATCTTAAAATATGTAGGAATTTATCTGTGGTCCTGCTTTGATCACGTGAACTTAGAAGGACCACTTAGTTTTTGATTTTTAAGAATTTGTGACCTTTACAAAGCAAAAATCTTACGGTAGAATGCAGTAAAAACGCAACACAGACGACTCGTGTAGAAAAATCTTCAAATTTGTAGAAATATAAAAGTGGTTCTGCTATTTTCACATGAACTTAAAAGGACTTCATTATTTTCGACTATTTCCAATTTGTGGCTAGTACAATCGAAGCTTTTTATGGTAAAATCTGGTACGAACACAGTAGAAACTATTTGTACAAAAAATCTCAAAATTTGTAAAAATATAAAAATGTTTCTGCTATGTTCACATGAACTTACTGTTAGAAGGACCACTTTATTTTTCGATTGTATCGAATTCGTTGCTGGTACAAACGATTTTTCTTTTATTGTGCAAACCGGTACAAAAGGAGTACAAACGTATGGTACGCAAATATTTATAATTTTCAAAAGTGGTCCTACTAAATTAAGATTCGTCTTCAAAACGTAGTCTACACATTTTTAACAATGTCCGTCCTTCTAGGAAATATATAAAAGTTAATATATTTAGCTTATTACAGCTGAATTCCAGTTTATAGTTACAGCAGTTGCTCATAGGTGGCAGCGTAGTTTTTGTGATTGCAATTCCGAATGTTTAGAAACATAGCTAAAGAACAACATCTTAAAAACTATATTCTTAGCTCTTTATTTTCTATGAATTAACTACTCTCTTCTTTTCTTTCAGTAACACAGTTTTCGATAAATATTGGGATTAATACTTTCCTTCTCACAATATTTTACGGTGCATCCTGGCATTAAAAGGGAATAACTACCATCCTGTGGTATTACCTCTATTCGATTCTAACTTATATCAGACTTTTTGGAGGGGCAAAAATAGGCATTGTAAGCCTTTGCCCATAAGGTAAAACGGATAGTATAGCAGAAGTGATCAGTATCATTATATGTGTAAGGTGCGTGTGTTACGGGACAACTTACGTTTTCCGTGTGCATAAACAATAGTGTGGTTATTGTGACATATTAGCGCAGTGGAACGAACTTTAGTGGCTAGGAAAGTGTTAAAGTATGCATGCTGTAGCTTGAAATAGAAGTAGGAGTAGATTAGCTGTAGCTATTACAAGGCACGCCACCCAACTTAGCCGTGCTAAACAGTTATTGTTCAGTTACTTGTACGTAGCGGAACTGAGCGATCCCAAATTACGAATCTGATTGGTCGGAGAGACGTAATTTCGCCGGCAACTCACAGGGCAGCATTGTCCAAGTGAAGCAATAGTTCCCCTGTGATCACAATGTCAGTTCAGGCAAACCAATTTCGTAAACGGACCCCAAACCCAGTCAACGAGGTCACGAAAAAGTACAAGGAGAGCTTCACCCCTCTGGGACGAGCCCCTCGACGGAGACAAAGCCAGCAGATGACAGGAGCAAAGGCCCAGTTGATCAGCCAGGCTATCCAAGACGCAGTTACAGACACACAAGAGAGCAACCCCTTCGCCCCATTCCCAGTGCAGACTTTCCCCGCCCTGGATACACCAGTGAACTCACAGTGTCTGTCAGAAGAATCAAACTCTAACAAAATGGACATCGCAATAGCAGATACAAATAACACCACTGAGGACGATGTCCCGCCAGGGTTCGAACGCCCCAAGAAGACGGTGAAACCTCCCACCACAGGCTTGGTCCAAACATTAATAAAATACAGGAACCAGTTCGCCCCCATGGCTATACGGAAAAAACATCCCTCTCCTGAAGACGGAATGGAGCAAAAAGCCTGCTACCAGATTCAGCAGCCGAAACTGACGACGACGAAGATGAAAACGAGATACCAAACCTCCCATCTCGAAAAGTTCCCCCAATTTACATCTATGACGTGGGAAAACCGTACACGTTAATTAAAACCTTGGCAGCGACATGCAAAGTCCCTCCCACTGCCCACTCGCGGCGAGAATTCCTGAAAATTCAATGCAAAAACATGGAGGACTTTGCAAAAATAGACGCGTATTGCGCCCAAAGCAATCGATCATACTCCACAGAACCCCCACGCACCATGCGGCCGCTAAAAGTAGTAATTAGGAAATTGCCCATCGACACGGATATCAAAGACATAGTAACAGCCCTGAAGTCGGAGGGATTCATACCAGCAGCCATCTCCCAGATGAGAGGAAGAGCTGATGCGCAGCGAAATCGTCCCAACTTTCCCCTGTTCCTCATCAGTCTTCCGAAATGCACCACAAATACAAAGATCTATGAACTTCGCTACCTCGTGTGCTGTCGGATAGAGGTCGAACCCTACCGAGGGACAGAACTGCTCCAGTGTTACCGTTGCCAACGAACGGGACACTCCCAAACAACGTTCAACGCCACAGCCAGGTGTGTAAAGTGTAGTGGCCCGCACCACACTAAGGAATGTCCTAAGAAGACCAGGGATACGCCGGCAACATGCGCCAATTGTGGAGGAAAACATCCCGCCAATTACCTCGAATGTGAGTACTTAAAAGCCGCCAAAGCCAGAAAGAACACCCAGATGTCCCAACCAGCACGAGTTCCCAAGCAGACCCAATCAACAACAAGGACACAAGGAGCCAGCCACTCATCAGGAGCAGCTGCCCCACCGTCAAAGGAAACCAACGCAGGGAACCCACCACTAGCAGGAAATCCCACCAAGAACCAGAGTCCAGCCGCCACAGATGACCAGCTCCCGAAAACCAACTCCACAGAGCGCCAAGATGACACCAGACCACTACAACCAGCTAAAGCAGAAGAACAAACAACTAGTGAACCTTCCCTTGCCACAACCATCAAAGAGATCATGCAGCTGTTCCAGGGGCTTAACCTCAAGAACATTCTGACAAAACTAAGGACAGAACTTCGCAAAATCTCCACGGAGACTGACCCCATCGTCAAGATGACCTCCCTGCTAGAAATCTTTGCAGACCTCGTCGATGATGGCACGGCCTAATCATCAGATCTCCAGACATCTACGTGTGGCGTGCTGGAACGCCGAAGGAATCAAGGACAGCCAAATAGAGCTCACAGACTTCCTCACACGGGAGGCAGTTGATGTGATGTTACTCAGTGAAACCCACCTCCACCCACCCATACCCTTCACGATCAGGAACTATGCAGTTTACAGAACAGACAGACAAGGCCGTAAGGGAGCACAGCCGTCCTAGTGAAACAACAACTACCCCATGACGAATTTCAGCTACCACCCCTGCAGTGTATTGAAGCTACCGGAGTAACTCTACACTCCCCGGACGGACCACTACATGTAGTTTCCGTCTACAGGAAACCAAACGCACCACTCCACGTACCTGATCTTCACCAGCTCCGCCAACTGGGACACCGAGTGCTACTGGGAGGAGATTTCAATTGCAAGCACCCTGCTTGGAACTCTAGAGTCTCCAACAAGAACGGCAGAGTGATGTACAGAGCCCTTCGACACTTGGACTTCCTAGCAACTGCACCACCAGACCCCACCCACTTCCCGAGGAACGGTGGAAACCCGGACGTTCTAGACATGGTTCTGTTCGTCAACACAGCAATAACAGATGGACCACACGCCTTGGTAGCGCTAGAATCGGATCACATCCCTGTGCTACTAACAATAGCGATACGGACACAAGTGACAGGAAGGCAACTCCCCACGCTCCACACCACCAACTGGGATGCATGTACAACGAGCCTAGCAGCAATGGTAGATCCAAGGCTGCCGGTAGACACTCCCGAAGAACTAGACGAAACGGTGGCTTCACTTACTGCCTCGATTCAATCAGCATACCGCATGGCCACCACAACACAACAGAGTCCTCCAGCACAGCAGACGCCAGAAGACCTTCGGACCACAGCTCTTATACATCTAAAACTATGGACCAGGAAAAAGGCAGTCCACCCGCCATCCACAATATAAAACACTCTGGAACGCATTAACGGCTCGAGTGAAGAAACGACTAACCAGGATCCGCCTTCAAAAATGGAACCAAAGACTCCAGGAACTCGACGCTCCATCCAGGGACTTCTGGCGACTTCTCCGCTCCTTAAAGCAAACCGCAGCACAACCGAAGACACAGCCACTACGAGGCCCACAAGGCCTAGTGTACACCCCGGATCAGGAAGCCAGTCTTTTCGCCGATCACTTGGAAGAAGTTTTCACTGAAAAAAACACACCGGTTGCAGCAGGAATCCTAGCAGAGGTGCAAGGAAGCATTCACCACATCAATCAACCAACAAATCCATCAGCTGAAGACCTGATCACTCCCAGAGCCATCAAAAAGATCATCAAGAAGCTCAACCCACACAAAGCAGCAGGGCCTGACAGGATGCCCTCATTGGCACTAAAACATGCCCCTCGAAAAGTTCTGGTACTCCTCTGCAGCATCACCAATGCAATATTTCGCCTAGGATACTTTCCTCCAGCGTGGAAAGAAGCCCGAGTGATCTTGATTCCGAAACCAAGCGCAGCACGGTCGGAACCCAAGAACTATCGACCTATCAGCTTGCTATCACACATCAGTAAAGTGGTAGAACGGGTCCTCCAATCCAAGCTGATGAAGAAGATCGAAGATGACAACATTTTACCAGAACACCAATACGGATTCCGACCAGGTCACGGAACAATACAGCTAGTCAGAGTGACTGAACACATAACATATCAGTTTACTGAGCGCAGCCACACCTTGGGACTTTTCCTAGACATAGGAAAAGCCTTCGATAAGGTGTGGCATGATGGGTTGCTGCATAAACTACACAAAGCGCAGTTGCCACAGTATCAAGTCAAAACCCTGCAGAGCTACCTAACAAACCGAACATTTCGTGTCTACCATGCCAACTATCTCACGGAACCAAGAAGAATTAGAGCTGCAGTGCCACAGGGATCCTGTCTGTCTCCAATACTCTACAATATTTACACAGCAGACCTCCCAACAACGAGGACCACCATCACTGCTACATTCGCAGATGACACGGCAATCTTCGCCAGTCACCGAAACTTTCGATACGCTGAGCTGTACCTGAGAAGACACATTGAGTTCCTGGAAACATGGGCTAACAATTGGAAAACCAAGGTAAATGCCGACAAGACCGCCCTCGTGGACTTTACACATAACATCTCCGAGAGGGACTACAACTTCTCGCTCAATGGAGTCCATATTCCTCCACAACAAAAAGCCAAATACCTTGGAGTAACCTTGGACAGACGTCTCTCATTTGCGGACCACCTGAAGACTACAGCCAAGAGAGCTACAGTACGGTTCAAAGCCCTTTTACCCATCCTTCTAAGTCCTCAACTAACCTTAGAAACAAAACGGCATGTATATCAGATGTGCATCCTTCCCATCCTGATGTATGCCCATCCCGCATGGCAACATACATTCCCAACACACCTTCGCCACCTTCAGGTGGTCCAAAACAAAGCAGCACGTGCCATCACTGGACATTCAAGTGATACACGTATCCTTCAAATCCAAGAAGACCTCGAACTACCGCTACTCCAAGAACTACGAACTCAACATTCAGTCAAATTCTGGAGGAATGTCTGCCAATCAACCAATTCAACAATCAACACAATAGGAACAAGAAATCCACCGCGACAGATGTACCGAATGCCTAAGGACCCACACTAGTGAAGCACCTCCCAAGACGATAACTCCAGGGATCGGCGACAGTCGCGATCCCAAATCAAACATACGCAAGAACAACAACAGCGAAGGAAAAAAACCACAGATAGAAGGCATGGGCACTAGCCCAAAACTTCTCAAATCAAACACCCGTCAAGAAAATGCCTGCCTGTCTGTGGTATTAAAAAAGTGTAAAGCCTTAGTTTTGCACGGTTCACTTTTTGTTTCCACGATTCTTGGTCGATACCAGCTCACGGAAACTGAATTCTGTAATGAACAAACTCCGTGTGCGGGGGTTTTCTCGGTTTACTTCCGTTTTCTGCTAGTGGTGGGAAAGATATTTTTCTGGGATTCGGTTCTTTTCATTCCATGTATCTGAAAGATTATTTAAAAGGAACGAATCTTTTCGATGATTTCATTCCCGATCGA